>NW_020954599.1:18792933-18816794 GCF_900497805.2 Vombatus ursinus
TCTCATTCTTCATAAATAACGACAAATATTAAACAGAATCTATTGTAAATATAAGAAAAATGTTTTACTTTATTACAGTTCAGGGGCAGAAGAAGACTTTGAATCCTATTTGAGAAATATAAAGTCACAATATGAAGTTTTTCGAAGTAGTAGTAAGTATTTTTAATTATACAATCAAAATTTAAAATACACTTCATGTTCCAAAGACTTCACAAATTAACTTCATCAAATACTCTTTCCTGGGATTTTCCTAAAGCTGTCTTTCTGGAGCACATAACCTTCCTTACCCCTCAACCCTCTTCAACTTATAACATAACTATCTTGTACACAGTAGGCATATAATAAAAGCAGAATTAAAATTGGATGTATCCAAAAAGTCAGTTCTTGATTTGTATTTCTCACGGATTCTTAATGTTTGTTTGTTTGTGGGTTTTTTTGTTTGTTTGTATTTTGGGTCCTTATCAGAATCTAGTGAAGCCTATGAACCCCTTCCCAGAATAATGTTTTTAAATTCATAAAATAAAATACATAGGATTACAAAGGAAACCGGTTTTATTGAAATAGTTGTGAAAAAAAAATTAAGTCATGGACCCCAGGTAAAGACCCCCTAGCATACTTGTTCCAAGAATTCTTCTTTGCTTCAGGAAGTGGCCTTCCTCCTGCTTGCCAGATAACTGAGACCATACATAGCATTTTTTATTGAAAAAATATTTCCTGCTAGCTAGCTCTCTTCTACATCACTTAGCTAAATCACAACCCATACTGCAATTCTAGTCTTGCAAAGGTATTTATCCGCATATTAAAGCCCTGGCATCTTTCTCTTTCTTAAAATATTAATAAAGCAAGCAAAAGGTATCAAGCTATTATCTTGGCCTTGCCAGATTATATTATTTTACCGTCATGTGATGTGGTTAAATAACTTAATTCGTTTTCATTTCTATCATTAAATGATAGGTTGTAGTTGTTTTTTTCAGTCCTAAAACTTTTCATTCATGGTCTGGCTTTTTAAACCACAAACTCCATGAAGGCTTCTCTGATCCTTCCGGCTGAAAGTAAAAGAATATGGTCACAATAAAGAGCTCAAAGGAACTTCAAAGATCGCCTTGTCCAACCCCTACTCAAACAGGAGTCTTCTCTGCAACATCTCTAACAATATCCAGTCTTTGTGTGACAACCTCTAGTGAGGGGAATCCATTACTTCCTGAGGCAGCAATACGACTTTCAGATAATTTATATTGTTAAATATTTTCCTCACATCAAGCCAAAATCTGTGTCTATGTAACTCCCACTAGCTGTTCTTAGTTCTTCCCTCTGGGACCAAGCAGAAAATGGCTCATCTCTTTTCCACATGTTAGCTTTTCAATAGCTCTTTTTTTTTCCTCTAGCCCAAGCAACCCTGGTTCCTTCACATGATGTTCCTTAGAATAGAGACTTTTATTTCTGTCATTGTGTTCCACAATTCTTGACACCATGCCTGGTAGATGGGGCTTAATAAATGCTTATTGATTCATTGGTCCTTGTATGGCAAAGTTTTCAGCCTTCACTGTCTTTATCCTCCGATGGAGGCATTCTAGCTTGTCAGTGCCATGACTGAAATGTACAGGAGCCCATGACAGGGCCTGGTGATGTGGAGCTTAATCAGTTAGAAGCTGTGCTTGGCACATGAAATGCTTTTCCCAGAGGTTAATGGCAGCATGGTCTATAGGACATGCTTTTCCCAATATACTATGTAACTGTGGGTACTTGGTGTTACAGAAACAGTTTAAGGATTGCAAGTGAGTGTGTTAGTGTCCACCCCATCTAACAGCTGACAGGAGTGAATGTTATTTCTATTCCATAGATTTAAAACTGGAAGATACTTCGAGATCAGATCATGGGGTCCGGTCTTCCTCAGTTTAAAGTAAACAAAACTGAAGCCAAAAAGATTAATTGACCTAAGTCAGTGTCACGTAGTAGGTAGTTGTTCAATCTTCCAGCTGCAATTAATTCCAAATGTAGCCATCAATCAATAAACATTTATTAAGTGCCTACCATGTGCCAGACACTGTTTGTAGGGATACAGAAAGAAGCAAAAGATAGTATCTCTGCCCTCAGAGAGCTTATAATCTAATGGTTATCTTTCCACTACACAGCACTCACTGCGTGTGGAGAAATAAAATACCCAAATTGCCCTTAGGTCAATTAGCTAGCAGAATACACAAGTTAAATTTACTTTTTCCTCTAGTATGTCTTATTTTGAAAGCCCAGCAATAGAAACCAGAGCATTTCCCTTCTTGTAGCTCTGCACTCACTTCCTCCTTCATCCTGTCATTTCTGTTCAGGGTAGACTGGTCTCTGTTCTACCTCCCCATAGGTAAGTGAAATGGGCAGTTTCAGATATTTGTATGTTCCGGGTATCTCCCTCTCATACGTGGGATCTGCAGAACAGCTGCCCCAGTTTCAGGATACTCTGTGGATCCATATTCATCCAAAACCGTAGCTCCCAAGGGCCTGGAAGGTACAGGTAGTTCAGAGCAAAGGCATAATGAATGCTCATTTAAGAAAAGAAGCAGTAGAACACCCTCGTCATCAATAATAGTAGCTATTAATAATAACTAATATTTACATAGCACTTAAAAGGTTTGCAAAGCTATTTTCACATTATCTCATTTGTTCCTTACTACAGCTTTGTCAAGTAGGTGCTACTATGATCCTGATTCTACAGATGAAGAAGCTAAGTGTCAGAGGTTAAGTGATGTGCCTAAGGTCACAAAGCTAGTAAGCGGTTTAGGCGAGCTTGAACTCAGATCTCCTCCTTATTCTGAGTTTAGCAGTCTCCCTGCTGTGCTACCTAGCTGCCTCTCATAAATCTAGGGCACATGCTCCCACAGAAAGAGACAACCATCAGTGGGGAAAAAGCCAATATGCGTAGAGATCATACATGTCATGAAGGGCAGACACACAGATCTCGATGTCCCTGAGGAGGCATCTCACAACCCTCGCCCTCCAGGACTACCCCGGGTAATACTGGGCTCAAACCATCTGATGGTGGCTAGGCATCACTCCTTACTCCTAGCTTCTAGGCTTCCTCTCTTCAGAACCATCTAACTAGCTTTCTCAGGTCTAGTATGCAAGAGTGTGCACAGTGGCTAAAAATCTCCCCCTTCTGTAGGCACACTAACAGCTTTGTTGTCATAGCCCCTAACAAAATAAAAAGTTAAGACATGTTAAAACTTTTCTGGGCCCATGCCTAGGGTCTTAGATCATAGTCCTCTATCCCAGACAACTCAGGCCTAGAAATCCTCAAGATGCCCTCTGACCTAACATGGAAATAAATGGAAGGACCAGAAGGGAGCTAAGGAGACAGTCATTGTTCTCTGCCCACTTGGCCTATTCCTGTGTCTAGATCTGTGAGCAGTAAAATCCTTTGGCTTTATTTTAGCTGTATTTTAACCAGCGAAACACCTTATTTCCTCCTACACTGGTTTTAATTTCTTTAAACCTGAATATTACAAGCTTGTAGTAATTTGTTTCTGGTTGCCTCACAGCAATTCATTTATGATGTAATATTCTTCTAAGTGTAATAACCTGTTTTTCATGTAAACTTCACAGTCTGTTATTAGCTTCTCATTGGCCTAACCAAATATTTCTTTGGTTTTTACCCAGCAGTTGTTTAAAACCAATAGTTCAAATACCCTTTCAGTGATACTTAGTTTTTAAATCTTCCCTTTTTTAAATTTTGCTAGTATTCTGTCCAGATATCTCTCTTGCTTCAATTTTACTCTGTACTTTGCACCCCCTTCTGTCTCTTTGAGACAGGAGCTATAATTTTTCATTTTTGTATCCTAGCATCTATCATACTAGTTGGGATACTGTTGGTACTTTAGTAAATATTTATTTGATAGATTTAGTTTATAAGTTCAAAGCTTTTTCTTCTTCAATCTAAAAAGTTCATACTATTGTGCTCCTAAACAGAACTATCCTGTTTTAGGTTATTTTTCTTTAAAACTGTCAGATTTTTCAATATAACTTCATTCATTAAGTCTTTTTGAAGTTGCAAAATAAGTGTTCATCTAATTTTAAAAATTTGAAGAAGCAAATGGTGAAAGCTCTATAATGTGTGTTGAATGTAGCTGTCTAAAACTTTCCCGAAAACCTTCCATGAATTGTACACTCGTCCATTGCAGTGATTTGGGGACTTAAAGGTTTCCACAGAAGGCAGGCAAGCCAGGGCCCGGACTGTTAAGAGCCTTTATCATGGACTTGTTTTACGTCCCAAGTGAAGGCTTACTGACCTAACATGAGACACCCGAGGTCTGGAGCTTGTAGGAACAGAATTAAGATTATAGATTACGGCAAGGTTTCAGAAACTGAAGGGGTAAGGATACCACTGCCTCAGGTCCAGTGATGTTCATATCCTGCAGGGGGAAGGGGTGTCCCCCAAAGAGCCTACTCTCCAGCTTGGCACCATCAGATTACTCAAGTTCTCTTCAATACCCTAGTCAGTGGGTATGACTTCTATACTTTTTGTCCCCTTGTGTCAGAATAGTTTAGCATTGTGGGATGAGGGCCATGGGTTTAAAAAAAAAAATGGAAGTAGTCATTCAGATCCTTTGATTGGTTTCCATCTCTAATGTTACAAGTAGAGAGGTACCAAGAATTTGCTAGCGAGGTTCCATTGTAGAAGCATCCAGCATAGATGTTTCTAATGTAAAAATTCTAGAGAAACACAAGGTAGGGATGCCATGGAGTTGACGTGTATCTAGAAATAATGAGATCATGGGAGTGAGGAGACTGCTTAGCTGTTTGGTTAGATGACTTCATCTTGAGGAATCTCACTATCCTTATTTATAATTTGGACTGAATCATCCTTAGAATTCTGAGATAAGTGATCATTAAAAAAGGAATCATCATATAAACAGAATGAGGTTGTAAACTAAATTGTTACATTTGAAAAGAGGCATTGTGGTATTGTAGAAAAGGCACTGAACTGAATTCATGTCAAGAGGCCGAGTGCCACATGGTAGCCGTGTGATTGTGGAGGGGTTGTTTTACGTCTGAGCCTTATTACACTCTGCAGGTGTTGTTGAAAAAAAATTTTTTTCTCAACTCTAAAGTGCTTTGTTAAAAGTGGGTGGTTGTTGCCGTAATGATTGTTATTGTGGTCAGAATGGTTACAGGTGTCAGTTTTTAATTATTTTGGCATTTGATCTAGGACTTTCATCAGAGGCCACAGTTTTGACACCAAACACAGAAAGTAGTTGTGACTTAATGACCAAAACCAAATCAACAAGTGGAAATGATGACAGCACATCACTCGATCTAGAGTGGGAAGATGAAGAAGGTAATAATTTAGTAATTCACAATTTCCTATTTTTAAAAATGCAAGTACTGTAGGCCAATTTTCTTCCAATATCTTCCTTTTTATTTCTTAGGAGATCTGGTAAATTCAGCAAAAGCCTGAAATGATTTTCTTTTTAAAAATTCAAGTTTTATTGATGCCTTTTGTTCATACATTAGTTTTCTGTATATTCTTCCCACTTGGTAAAACTTTCACTTGTCCAAATAAAGACAGCTGTGCAGAACCAACACAGTGACCACAACTGACAGCATATGCAGCATTCTTAAGCCATGTTCCCATGCTGCTTCCTTCTCTTCCCAAAGAATGGAAAGAGATAGATTTCCTCATTTTTCTCCAGGGTCAAGACAGGTCATTACAGTTTCATCACATTTGATTTTTCTTCAGTGTTTCATTCTAAAATTGTTTTCTTGGTCCTTGCTTACTTGATTCCCATCACTTGATACAGGTCTTTCCATAGTTCCCTAATTTCCACTATTTGGCATTTCTTATAAGTGTAACAATATTTGATTACTTTTATATGCCACAATTGGTTTATCCATTCCCAATTTTAAAAAAATACATGTTGTTTCTAGTTGTTGGGAGTTTTTGATTTTGGTTTTTCTTTGTTTTTTCTACCACAAAATACTGGGTTTTTTTTTTTTTGCCACAGAAAGTGCTGCCTCTGAATATTTTGTTCTGTATGGTACCTGTTTATTTCCTTTAAATATATGCCCAGAATTGGAATTTTCTTTACAGTTTTATTACTGGTTATGATATAGCCCATAAAAATTTTTAAATAATTTCTTACGGCTGGAGAAGTGAAAGTAAATTCCTGTTACTGATTTTCTAATCATGACTAAATACTGCCCACTTGTGGATAACATGATCATATTGATGTTCAGAGACTAGACTTAGCTCTAACCATTTTTACCAGTTGGTAAATTTAAAATCAACGATTTAATTGTTTTAAATTATTTTGTAATTGACTTTGCTGCATAAAATCCAATGTTAGTTATTATTTCTGAGAAACAGGAGAGATTTGTTTGTGGTGTTTATACTTTAAGACAATTAATATTCGAGTGTTTTAAATACAATTTACTAAGGAAACATGAAGTCTTGTTTTTGTTTGTTTGTTTTTTGCTAGGCAGTGGGGTTAAGTGACTTGCCCAGGGTCACACAGCTAGTAAGTGTTATGTGTCTGAGGCCGGAGTGGAACTCAGTCAAATTGTGTTTTAAAAAATTCATTACAAGCCAGGGAAGGTAGATAATTAAATATGAAACATGAACAACATAGTTATAGAATATTAACAATGGAAAGGACCGTAGACCAGAGGAAAGGATATGATAGTAATGCATTTTGCAATTCTGATGGGAATTATTTGCCTTTTAAGACTAAATTTTCCTAAGTCTGATATATATTCAAAAGTAAATCTGATTTTACTTGTTTCCCAAAATTTAGAATTGAGATGCTAGCCTGTAAACATAGAGATTTTTTAAAAATTCCTTTCCCCAAAGTTGTTTGTACTTAAAATAATCAGGTATGGAAACCATCAAAGTATGAGATCTTTTAAAATTAAGGAAGTTCAAAGATATATTAGTGTTTGGCTTAACAAATTATGTTACTATTGGAGTTCTGTTATTAATCTACTTTAAATGCATTTTAACTTATGTAATTGATTCATAATGCATATACATGTAGCTCCTTAAGAATGGGGTGTCTATGTCATGAACTTGAGTCTCCCTTACTGTCACCTGGTACAGAAATATGTCGGTACGGTGTAGTTTTGTTCTGTTTTAAAGAAATCATGAGCTGTGACCAAATAAACCAGTGTGTACCTGGAATTGGCAGCTAGGGATGTTGCTCTCATACTTGTCACCAACAATGTGGACAATATTTTCTTTCTTCAATTTAGGCAGCTAGGTGACACATTTGATAGAGCACTGGATTTGGAATCAAGAAGACCTAAATTCAAATCATCTTCAGACACTTAATGGCTGTGTGACCTTGAGCAAGTCACTTAATTTTTCTCAACCTCACTTCCCTCATCTATAAAGTAGTGATGATAATAGCACCTCCCCCAGGGCTGTTGTGAGGGTCAAATCAAGTTTGCATTTACAAACCTTAAAGTACCATATAAGTGCTAGCTACCAGTATTTTGTACTGAAATACTTGATTTGATTAGAATAAGGGATTTTTTTGTGCTTTTTTAAAAATTCCAGATTCATCACTCATCCAAAGTTTCCTGTCATCAGATATTTAGATGCAAATTATATCCCAGCTTCAACAACAATAACATCAAAAAAAAATAATGATAAATAAATGTTTAGCAAAATTATGAGATACAAAATTAGCCCACAAAAATCACCCACAACATTATTTGCTTTTAATAAAGATCAACAAATATAACATAAAAAGGAAACCCAATTCCAATCATAACAAAAACCTTCAAATGTTTGGGAATTACTCCCTTAAGATTAGGAGGATCTGTGTAAGAACAATTGAGAAACTATTGTGATCAAAATAAAGAAGTACCTAAGATAACTAGCCACTATCAAAATTCGCTAATACTGGGCCCAAAACATAGAGAGAAAAATGTTAAATAAAATAGACATACCAGATATCCAACCAAATGTATACAAAGGATTAATGTTTGGTTAAACCTATGAAAAATAAACTCTGAGAAAAAGAATAATGATTTAACAAATGTCCATTGGAAAATTGGGTTGCGATTTGTTGGGAAATTAATTTCAATCTGCACTCATACCATGTATACTATTGAATTACAACTAGATAATAGACATTAAAAAGAATTATAAAAAGTATAGAGGAAAGTAGAATAATGTATTTACCTTAAAGAGGAAGGGAAATTACTTTTTTATATTCAACAAATAGAAGGAATTAAAGGAAAATACAGATATTCATAACAAAAAATAAAAATGTACATGCAAAATATATAATTAAAAGAAAAAAGATTGGAAAACACTTGTGGCAAATATGATAGATAAAAACTTGACATCTAAAATATGTGAAGAACTATTTTTGAAAAAAGATAACTCCCAGCCACAGTTGATGAATGATTAAAAGATATGAATAGGCAGTTTTCAAAAGAGGAAACCATCGTGTTAATAATTACTTGGAAAAATGCATAACCCCATTAATAATCAAAGGGATACAAATTAAACCAACTTTTGGTACACCATCATACATCAAATTGGCAAGAAAATAATCAAAAGCAGCAGAATTCAGTTCTGGCAAGATTGTGGGAAAACAGTTCTAATCATTCCTGGTTGGTGACATTGCAAACTTAAAATCTTTGTGGAAACCAGTCTTTCAGTACGTACTCATTCTTTGGCTCCAGAATTCCGTTTCTGAGACTATGTCCTCAAACTGTTGTAAAACACACACAAATAGTAAATATTCTTCAAAGTTGTTCTGTAGCAGCATCATTTGTAATTTAAAAAAACAAAAAAAAACAAACAAACAGAAAAAACCTAAATGTCCAACAATATGGAGAAATTAAACTGATCATGGTACATTTGCAGAATACTGTAATACAGTTAAGAAGGAATATAAATAAATATAACACCTTTATGAAATAATAAAAAGGAAAAGAAATTCACACTAAAACCATGTAAAAGGAAATAAATAAATGGTATATAAATGGGCAAAGAATCCCCTTTTGAGTAGGTAGGGATTGTTTTGGTTTTTGTACTTGTATCCTCTGCATCTAGCATACTGCCTAGTATATAGTTAGTGCTTAATAAATGCTTGTTACTTGATGAGAGGGAGGGAGAAGATAAGTTACAACATTTTATGGGATGTATTTCACATTTAAATACAATCAAATGTAAAATTTGTTTATTGGTCAACACAGTTTATAATCATTCGTTTTTTAAATCAAAATCAAGAATTTTTCTTAGTGGCATCAGAATTCCATTTTTCTTAAGCCATAATTCCAGCAGTAGAATCCCTTTTTTGTTATTCCAAACTTGGCAGGCATCCATATTTCCATATACAAAGAAGAAAAACACTATATATGGAAACTATCACATCGCTTTTTATTTTAAAAATATATACCACAAATTCAAGACTTTATTTCAAAAACTATCCTGCTTGTTCATCTCTGTCTCCCTCTGGATTTCATTCTGTGTATTTAACAAAAAAAGTTTTATTGATACTCTTTACTTTTTTAAAGTATTTCTAGCACCACTCTCCTCCCAACAATCTTCTTAAGTCCTTCAGAGCTGTTTTTATTTATGGTGTTGTAGTCGTTATAAAAATAGTTCTCCTGACTCTGTTCATTTCAGTTTGCGTCGGTACAATTGAATCTTCCCAGGTTTCTATTGACATTCATGTATCATAATTTGTTTAGCCATTCCATTAATTGATGGGCACCTGTTTTGTTTCCAGTTTATTGTTTCTTTGAACTTCTTCTTTTTCAAACAATAGGAATGAATAGAATGGTCCCATTGAGAGAACGTTCCAAAACTGAAGAGGATATTCTACGGGCAGCATTAAAATATAGCAGCAAGAAGACTGGAAGTAATCCTACCTCAGCTTCTGATGATTCTAATGGGCTGGAGTGGGAGAATGATTTCGTTAGCGCCGAAATGGACAACAATGGCAATTCAGAATATTCTGGATTTGTGAATCCCGTTTTAGAACTGTCTGCCTCTGAGTTAAAAAAATCGGAAGCAGATCAGCAAGACAGATAGGGTGAGATCATCTGGCCTTTTTGTCAGTCATGACCAAATGTTGAAAATCTAATAGAATGTATAAATGTTTGTTCTGAGCCTTTTTGTAAGGAAGAAAGAAATGATGTGGTAAATATTCAATAGCAAGGAATAGGAATGATGGAATCTATCTAAATTCAGAATTAAGTGCAATTTCATCATGATTCTGTCATGCTTCTGAATATGTTGTAAAGAAGATTCTTGTTCAGGTACCATTTGGACTGGATGACCTCGGAGGTCCCTTCCAACTCTTAGATTTTATGATTAAGAGCTATCTGCTCTAATTTATGTGTTCCAATTTAGTGTCTGTCAATTGAATTTGTTTCCTTTTAAAAAACTGGCATTTTTGTTTTCTTTGCATGGATCTAATATTGCTTTTAAAATTATCTACTTATTTCAGTATCTGAACATGAAAATAATATAATATTTTATTTGTTTTTCTCAGCAGCCATAAAGGGAAGTAATTAGCAGCTTCAGATAATGCACTATTTCCTGAAAGTTTTTTAAGCTTTCTCTATTTTTATAACTTGTTTGAATTTAATCATTCTATACTAGCACAATTAGAGTTCAGTAAACCTGACAGAGCATTAATATTCATTTCTATCAAATTGATATGATAGCATGTTCATGATATTATCTCTGAACAGGATTGTTATGAGGCCTGGAAGAGGTGGTTACCCTCAGAATTGGACATTTTTAAATTGCTAAAGATCAGACACAAAATTGAGGATAGAGCTTAAGTGTTCCACTTAAAAAAGAGTTACATACTGCTACAAAGGGAGTATTTACTTTAGATTGTATTTTCAATTTCTAAGTAAGTTATTTTTTTAAGTCTACATTGGATGAGTTTGGAATAATATTAAAATAAAAAGCTTGCACAAAGGACTAAATTCTCTATGAATGAATAACATGAGAGTTCTTAAAAAGAAATAATACGGGTATTTTGAAGAGTTTTTTCTTGCATGAAATGACAGATTTTATTTCGTTTTTTTTTTTTTTTTGCCTTGTTTTATGTACGATAAAGGAAGGTGCTCTGGGAAGTAAAGCTAGATGAGTTGTAAGCTATAACTGCTGCTAGGGTTCTGCAGGGTATCCCCAAAGTCTTAGTGCAGCTTTAATAGCTTTAAAACACCAACAAGGTCTTTGGACACCCTGCACTTTGGCCTTTCTTTTTCCCACTTTGTTAAATGAGCAAAATACCCTCAAATTGGGCTGCATTTCTTTATTTTGCTAGGGAATCTAGTATAATTTCAGTAGCTAAATTGACATGTAGTTTCCTTAGTAATTTTTTTCCATGTAACAATGGTAATATACTTCCTTAACACCATAGGAAGATTAAGATGCAATAGTGATGTAAGTTCTTGCTGTATTTTTAAAAATCATATGGCCATTCAAATATTTTAACTTCTGTGATAAGCAAGGGTATCTGTAAATTCGTCTCCTTTTTTAACTTGCAGAACTAAGACACTGACTGAATATGTAAATATATTTCATTAAAGATGTGATTATTATTATAAGTTTTACCATAATTTAAGTTTGTAGCTGTGTCATTTAAAGATATTTTAAATGTAATTTGCATTCATACTGCCTGTAATATTGCTTTTTAAAGTTTGTATACATCAGATGTATATTTTTGTTTTGGCATAAGCTACTGTCTAATTTTTCTTGGCATTTTGTCCATATTATAGACTTTTTTGGCAGGAATGGAATCAACTTCTCAAGTTGTGAATAAATACATTTTTACATTTAAAAATAGTAAATCATCTTGCTTGTTGCTGTTTCTGGCTTTTTATCAACATTAAAAATATTATGACCACTGATTTATAGAAGATATTTTATTGACCCTGAGAGACATGAAGATATAATTATAGAATGGAAGAATAGTTTGAGGACCCATGCCTACAAGTGACCTGGGCTGCTGCTGTCACTACCATGAGATTCATTATGGAAAAAATTTGCAGCTTATCAGAGAATCTCAGAGGTGGCTGCTGCCTCAAAATGCCTTTTCCGACATTGCCTTTTTTTTTTTAACCTCACTTTTACAGTTACACTGACATTTGAACAACTAGAAAATTAATTTGAATGGGTAAACATACTGTAAGCATTTCTAGAAAAAATTAAAGAGGCTATGCTCAGTTTATCAAAATCTATCTTAAATGCTTACTATGTTCAAGGTCTGCTAGTCACTTGAGATCCAGAGACAAAAATGGCACTGTTGTTCTGCACCCAAAGATCTTAAATTCTACTATGTGACATATTCACAAATTAGTACAAAACAAGGGAGATTAAGGAAGAACAAGAACTGGGAGGGATCAGGGAAGACCCCTTCATTGAGGGGGCGGCAGCTGAAGTGAGCCTTGAAGGAAAGATCCTAGGTGAGGGAGTATATTCCAAGCATGGGCAGTAACTACTCTGTGCAGAAGTAGACATTTATTATGGAGTGTCAGTTTCACGGAATAGCCAGTAGTCTTGTGTGGCTAGAACACAGAGTTCATGAAGATTAGTGTGTCTTGAGGAGGAAAAGGTTAAGTGGGAGCCGTACTGTGACTTAACTGTCAGTTTGAGTGGACGTGTCATGGTTAGACCTTTGCTTTAGGTTTTGGTAGCTGAACATGATGGGAAAAGGGAGAGATTGCAAGCAGAGAGACCATTTTAAGAGCTTTACAGTAATTTGGATGAGATTAAAGTTGGATAAAGAGATTGGGAGTTGTTCTTGAATCAATGGGGGCAGATGAATTTGCCAAGACAGAAGGTGTAGAAGGTTTATGACAACCCCGAGGAATAGCCATGCTAAGGAAGCGGGAAATGGTTGATGAGCGGTGATAAGACAACAGAATCAGAGACAAGTGTATCATGGAAGCCAAAAGGACTAGAAGGAATTATGATGTGTGTACAAGAAAGTCAACTGTCAGAAGCCAAAGAGGTCAAGGAGGGTAAGGACTCAGGAAAGACAAATTCAGAGATTGTTAACATTGATAACATTCGCAAAGACAATTTCAGTTAAATGGTGGTGTTTGGATCCTTTGAGTTGTGAATGAGGTGAAACATCAGGAATAGTTTGAGGGGATAGAATCGTGAAGTTTTTGCAGAGTTGGTTTTTTATTTTGTTTTATTCTAAGCATGGAATGTTCTCACATATCTGGCATGATTGAAATTAAAGAAGATAGGATAATGACAGATGGGTAAGTTCCTGGAAGTAAAAGTAGAGGATGAGCTTGACAAAAAGGACTATCTCTTCATCACAGATTAGAGCGAAGGAAGAGAGAAAGAAGAATAGTAACGAGGAGGTTTTGAGTTGTACAATACAGGAAAATATGAAGCTTAGTCTAAATGGCCTCAATTTTCTCAGCAGAGTGACACAAGGTCCTTTGTTGAAGAGGGAGGGAGTAATGTAATCAATTTAAGAAGCCTCAATTGGGCCTTCACTGGTGCTCAGAAATCCTTTTATTCTCCCTTAATTGTTTCTATGGTATTCTTCACAGCTGCTTTAAAAATAGCAGGGATGATGATTTGGGGTGGGAAGGGAGACTGGAGACAAGGAGAGCAGTTATGAAGTTATTATAGTCCAGGTAAGAGGTAATGATTGTCTAAACTAAGATGGTAACTCTGAATATTATGAAGAGAGTGAATGCAAGAGAAATTGTGGACTTAAGAACAGAAGATTGTTGGATCCCGTATCTGAATTCAGATTTTTTTACTAAACCAGGAATTTAACATCTCTAGCACTATTTCTGTGAAAATGTTCATATTTCAAGTGGTATATATATATATATCAGTCAAGAGCTGTCTGTATAAAATACCTCAGTATTTATTTTTCCCATCACTGGGATTTTCCAGTTCTGAGAAAATTTTCCCCTGATAAACTCTTGATTCCTAATATACTCCAGCATTTCTTCCTTTAAAATACTAGGCATTAAATTGATATGGACCTAACATACTTAATTTTAAAATAATGTAAAAGTTATTAGAAACAGTTGTCAGTCAATTCCAAATGACTCGTAATGAAAAAATGCTATCTACTTTGAAAGAGAACTGATGAAGTCTTGAGAACAGACTGAAACAACTTGTTTCACTTTATTTTTCTTGCTTTTTTTGTGTGACATGGTTAATAGGTGTTTTGCATGACTTCACATGTATAATTGATATCCTATTGCTTGCCTCTTCAATGGGTGGGGAAGGGGCTAGAGGGAAGGAAAGAATTTGGATCTCAAAATTTTTTTAAGTGAATGTTAAAAATAAAATGGGGATGATAATAGGACCTCTCAAGGTTGGTGTGATAAAATGAGATGATATTTATAAAACACACTGCAAATCTTAAGATAATAAAAATTAAAAAATTGTAAATGTAGCCAAAAAAAAGAAAGAAAGAAACAATTATCAGTGTTCTATAAAGTAATTTAAGAAAGCCAATAGTTTCCTGAGCTGCTGCTTCTTTTGGGGCCTGTGGTTAGGCTGTTATCATTTGAAAATTCCTTGATTTTCCTCTAAATGATCAGCATAGTTGAACAGACTGCCTAAAGAGATTTTTTGACTCAACTAGACATTTCTTTGTGCTCTGGGACAGTAGCAAAAAGGATTAGCTTTCCTGTTCTTTGGGTTTTTATCTGATTTCCTTTAAAATTAGCCTTTCTCTTAACAGTGAAACTTGTATTCCCTATAAAGAATTCAGAAAAGCATCAAAAGGCATGAACTGTTGCAGAGTGAAGTAAGCAGAACCAGGAAGACAATGTACACAATGAGTACAACATAGAAAATACAAAGAACAAAACAACAACAACAACAACAAAAAACTGCCATGTATGCATAATGACAACCATGGTCCCGGAGAAGGCTTCAGAAAATGAAATGCTTTCCCTGTTTGCAGAGGTGGGAGACTATGGTAGGAAGTTGCATGTACCATCAGACAAGACTGATGTTTATTTTGCTGACCTGCTTTTTTCCCCTTTCTTTTTTAAATATTTATTTCAAGGAATAGCTTGCTGAGTAAGGAAGGGAATGAACTCAGAAATGAAAGATGTATAAAAGCAAAAGATATCACTAAAAATAAGTTGTCTCTAAATTATTTGCATAGAAAGCAGCTTCAATATTATCTGCACTGTGCTTTAAGATTATTTTAAAGGTGTTTTTTGATGCCAGAAAAACAATAGTGGCCAGATGCAGAGTATTGTATACTTAGACCACTTGAAAAGGAGTCCATTCTAAGTCTCACCACTATTATTGAAAAGTAAAATATCAGGAAATTGAATTCATCAGGTACATCACCTGGAAAATATGGATAGTAATAGTGTTGTGGAGTGAATACTACAAAAGTCATGTTAACACACATTTATTAAGCACCTACAATGTGCCAGGCGCTGTGCTAAAACGGGATAAAAGAGGCAAAAATAGCATCTCACCGCAAGTAGTTCACATTGTAATGAAGGAGACAACATTCAAACCACCACGTACAAACAAGATTACAGGATAAGACCTTAAAGCATTATAAAAACATAAATCTAAAATATCTATATAAATATTAGTAGTTGCTAATAACAAGCATGAGTAAGAAAGATGAGACAATTGGGGGAAATTAACAAATAAGGCTAGTAAGTAACTGAGGGAGTTTATTTATCCATACACAGAGCCAGTACAAATGGAGTGGGTAAAGTGTGGGACTTGGAGTCAGCAGCATTGTACACAGAAAGAACCTGGGTACCAGAGACCGATGATAGCTTCATTTTTTTGTTTTTGTTTTTATTTTCAATTACAAATTCTCTCCCTCCTTGCACCCCTCTACCATCCATTGATAAGTCAAGAAATATACCCATTATACATAAGAAGTCATGCAAAACAAAAAACAAGAATAAAGAAAAAAATGCTTCAATCTGCACTTAGTTCATCAGCTTTCTCTCTGCAGGTGGATAACATTTTTCATCATGGGTCCTTTGGAATTGTCTTATACCATTGTCTTGATCAGAGTAGACAAGTCATTCGCAGATGATCAACTTAGATAGTGCTGCGTATAATGTTCTCCTGGTTCTGCTCACTTCACTTGCATCAGTGATGCTACTACACCTACATGACCGTGAGTAAGTTATGTAAACTCCCTTGGTCTTCACATCTGTAAAATCAGGAGGTTACTAGACACCCTCTGAGGTCCTTTCCATTTCTAGATGTATGCGTGACCTTGTGAACTAGAAGGCCATGGCAAGTGACTTAACCCCTTTGAAACTAAATTTTCTCTTCTGTAAAATAGAGAGATTTGCTGGGTTGTTGTGAGGTTAAAATGAGATAATTTGTATACAGTGACTTCCAGACTTTAAGGTACCATATAAAAGTCAATTATATGTGTCCACAGTGCCTGGCACATAGTGAGCCCCTAATAAGTGTTTTTTGAATTATTGTTGTTATTATTATCATTATTCCAGTTTGAATAAAATAAAGTTTTTAGTTAAGAAATAAATTCTTCCTAGAACAGTTAGCCTAAAAATACTTAAAAGAACAATACTAGCCTGTTATAATAACAGGTGTTTATATAGCACTTAAAAGTTTGCAAAGTGCTTTATTAATATCTTGTTTTATCCTCACAACAACACTGGGAGATAGGTACTATTATAGTCCCCCATTTTAGAGATGAGAAAAATTGAGACATGGAATCTAAGTGATTTGCCCAGGGTCACATGGCTAGTAAATATCTGAGGCCAGATTTAAACTCGGGGCTTCCTGCCTCCAGGTCAAGCACTATATGCACCATGCCACTTAACTGCTTTTAATAGAAAAGACCTAGTTTATGAAGACTCTGGAGAGATAATAATCATAAGAAAATTCAATTTAACATTTCTGGAAGGATTATAGGACAAAAAAAAAAAAACAACAATTCATTACATGACCGTACATTTAGAGCTGGAAGGAACCTCAGGCTATCTAACTCCATCATTTTACAGATGAGGAAACTGAGGCCTAAGGAGATGAAGTGACTTAACAAAGATTATACAATTATTAATTTCAGAAGTGGTATATGAACCCAGGTCCTCTGACTGCAGAGTCAGTTCTCTTTTATGTTATTATTTAATTTTAGAAAAAGGAACCATGTGGTAAGGAGAAAAAGAAAGTAGCTTAATGGGCAAAAAACAGGAAACTTGGTAGTTTAAAAAACATATTACTATATCTTGTACTTTGATAGATTTATAACCATGAATGTGGAAACTCCCTTCCCTTTGCAGATTGCAAACCATCCACACCTTCCTGTGTCTTCCCCTAAGTCCCCCATGGTTTCCACTCCCTTGTCTGGAAAATTTCCTAATTTTTTTTTTTAATTTTTGTGGATAACAGTGCAGCATTTGATCTTTTAGCCCTCAACCTCACACAAGACTGGTCCACTTCCTTTTCTGTCACATGTCCTTGGTGATGTCCTTTACACTACTTTTTGAATGTGACATCATTGGCCCATCATGCATCTTTCCATTGCTTTTGGAGACACATGAAAATTTTAGTCTTCTTGAGGTTCTAGTATGTCATAATTTGCAGGTATATAGCATCACCATAATTCATTGGTGTAAAAAATATGACTTTGCGGGGCAGCTAGATGGCACAGTGGATAGAGCACCGGCCCTGAAGTCAGGAGGACCTGAGTTCAAATCTGGCCTCGGACCAAACACTTGACACTTACTAGCTGTGTGACCCTGGGCAAGTCACTTAACCCCAATTGCCTAAGGGGAAAAAAATACGACTTTGCAATGGGATGCAGCTTGAACTAACAAAGTATTGTGTGGGTTAAAGTTGACTAAATGCTAAATTTTGATCAAATCCATTCTCCTTTTCAAATTTTAAACCCAGTTTATCGTCCATCTTCAGTACCTTCTGTATGCTATCGGACTAGCAGACTCACTGGGCTTCCCATCCAGTTGTACGGGACATTCTGTGTAATACAAAATGTCCGACCACTTAGTTTTCCTATGTCCATTTCTAGGCCAGTTTCTTTTGAGTGGCCATGAAAAAAAACTACAGGAAAACCTGTAGTACCCTGGGGTTTGGCAGAATCAATACAACGTTGTCCATAGAATCATAGGAAACTGAGGCACAGAAGGCTTAAATTATTTGCCCAAGATCATAGAGCTAGTAAGTTTTAAAGATTTGAACCCAAATCTGCTCTCCAAAGTTATCGAAGATCTTTTAATTGCCAGGTGTAATGGACTTTTTTCAATCTTAATCCTCCTTGACCTCTGTGCAACCTTGATCATCCTCTTCTTGATAATCTCTTTTCTTTAGGTATCTAGGACACTACTCTCTTCTGGTTCTTTTCCTACCTATCTGATTGTTCCTTCAACATGTCCAAAACTGAACTCGCTATCTTTTCCCTCAAACCCTTCCCCCTTCAGATCTTTGTACTACTTTCAAAGGCATCCGCCTCCTCCTAATCAGTCACCCAGCTTCACAATCCAAGTGTCATCCTCAACTCCTCACTGTCTCTTACTGCCCCCCATATCCAATCCATTGAAAAGTCCTGTTGATTTTACCTTAACATATCTCATCTATGCCCCCTTCTCTCCTCTGACACTGCCATCACTCCAGTGGAGACCTCATCACCTCACACCTGGACTATTGCAATAGCCTGCCGGTTGGTCTCCCTCTCCCTATACCGAGCTATCTTTCACTCAGCAATCAAATTAATCTTTCTCAAGTGCAGATCTAACATGTAGTTGTCCTACTAAGTAGACTCTAGCGGCTCTTTGTCAACTCTAGGATCAAATATAAAGCCTTTGTTTGGGGGCAGCTAGGCAGCGCAGTGAGTAGAAGACCGGCCCTGATGTCAGGAGGTCCCGAGTTCAAATGCGTTCTCACACCAAACACTTGACACTAGCTGTGTGACCCTGGGCAAGTCACTTAACCCCAATTGCCTTAAAAAAGAAAAAAAAAGCCTTTGATATCCAAATCCCTTCACAACCTAGTCCCCTCCTACCTTTCCAATCTTCTTACACCTTATTCCTCCCCCCTCCCACTTTACACCGCTCCCATGTACGCTGCCATCCAGTTGCAAAGGCCTCCTTGCTTTCACGCACACAAGACATTCTTTCTCCAAACCTGAGGCATTTTCACTGGCTGTCTTCCATACCTGGAATGCTCACCTTCTCCACTCCTGAATTCCCTGGCTTCTTCAAGTCTTAGCTAAAATCTCCTATTCTCCAAGAAGCCTTTACTGATCCTCCTTAATGCTAGAACCTTTCCTCTGTTGATTAACTCTAATTTATCTTTTATATAACTTGTTCATACATAATTGTTTGCATGTTGCCTTCCCCATTAGTCAATGAGGATATAAACTATCTTTTGCCTTTCTTTGAATCCCCAGAGCTTAGCATAATACCTAGTCCACAGGCTTTTGGACTGACTCGAAGTCCAGTACCTTATCCAGTACTCGATTCCTCTCATGTCATTCATAAACAGGAAGACTTGGAAAACCTTTCTGTCTATAGAGAGTCCTTCTTCCAACTGATCTTACTGATATCTGCTAATGCCTTTGACTAGTTTTGTTGGTTTTCAGTCGTGTCTTACTCTCCGTCACCCCATTTGGGGTTTTCTTGACAAAGATACTTGGAGTGGTTTGCCATTTCCTTCTCCACCCATTTTACAGATGAGGAAACTGGGGCAAACTTGCCCAGAATCAGTAAGTGTCTGAGGCCAGATTTGAACACGCAAAAATGAGTCTTCCTGACCCCAGGCCTGGCACTCTAGACACTATGGCGCCACCTGGTTGCCCTGTTTGACCACAATATGCTTCCATGTTTTATACTTGGAGATATATTGCTCTCTTTTGGAAGGGGCTGCTAGTGATCCACTATCATGTTCTGGAAAAGGCATGTTATTTTCAAGTTTTGGCAATCGATTGGGGTTACCTCTGTTATTTATTTGTGGAACCACTGGCAGGTACAGTGTGTGTGGCATGGAAAAGTTGTTGTTTTTTTCCACCTGGTTACAGTAAAGGGGACATATAGAAATCACACTCACAAGCGTAACCTCCTTAATTAATCCAAAGGAGCTAGGAATAACCTACAGGAAGAGAAGTATATCAGAGCTAGAAATTAAGGTGACTTGAAGATAAACCTTCTAAAGGTAGCTGAAGGAATTGGGCAAAGTTTGGAACTCTCTGGCTTGTTCAGGAAAATAGCTGGAGATTTGAATATATAATCCTCAAGTAAGAATCACTGCAAGGTGTTATTCTTTCCTCCCCAGCAGTTCTCCACTCTAGGAAGTAGTAAAGAGGAAGAGCTGTTTCTTTTAAATAAAGACAACTGGAAAGAAAATTCACTTTAAAAAACCTTTGCTTTACTATAAATATTCACATTATGCATTTGTTTATACAGAAATGTCTAGAAAAGGCCTTTGCAGAAAGTTCAATCCCTGCTCCCCACAAGAATCAGAGTCGAAGACCCCACCCAAAGCAGGGGACACCTATTCTTAATACTGCTTGTGATGGCTCCTACTCAGCGTACCTTCTTCCAAAACTAGCTCATGCATTTCAGAAGACTGTTTCATTTTTACTGGTTACACAAATGTAGGGAGAGTGTAGAAACCACAATAGGGAAATGCCACACGGTACCAAGGAACTACATTTGCCTCAATTTGCACTATTCCGATCCAGGAAAGGCCAAAGAGCAAAGAAAAGTGGGAATTTCAGAGCCCATCTCAAGCAGATCAGGTCTCCTCAAAGAAAGAAGGCCCCAAAGCCAAACCCACCATGGCAAGAGTCCAGGCCAGCCTCATAACATGGGACTGCCGCGCGCAGGGTGGACAACAATATTAGGTAGCCAACTACAGCTCACCACTGGCACTCATTACACACTTGTGACCCACTGGTATGCTATGGAGGCTTTGTATGCTGGAGCAAGACATTTTGATATATTACTATTTTGAACACTCCTTCTTTTCAAGTCTTTACACCCTGTGAAATTCAGTCTCCCTCAGGGGTAAGAATGACCTTTCCCAGGGCCTTCATGAGGCTGAATCAGCATCTGGTTTGAAAGACAGTGCAGTACAGTCTCACTTTTCATGGCCTCATTGTGGTACAGAGGTGACCCTGCATTCTTGAAGGCTGTGACAGCAGAGCTCAATGCTGGAAAGGCATTGAGAACAAACCCAATGACAGATTACATCTGCTATGCTATTGCAGAACCAGCCTACTTAAGTATGGAGAGGCTCATCACCAGGAGACCAGATACTTGGTGATGAATTCTTTGGCTATGAAACAAAGAAAGCAATGAAGCAAATAAAACCCAAGATGGCCTTCTGTTCTGTGTCCCTTCAATTTGCATGATACAATGAGGGGATGCCAATGATAACAGTGCCAAGGATCAGTTTTAGACCAACTCTAAATATTAGCTTAGCTGTTCATATTTGAAATGTAAGAACCTTGTCCCAATGACCAATCTATCAATTAAGCCAACAAACTCTACTGGAGGAACAGGATTATGTTAATACATATTAATACAATAATGATAATGGCTGTTATTAATCTTGCCATTCTCAGTATTTTTCTATAATGTCAAAGAAATTTACTACTGGAGGAAGAAAAATGAGCTGGTCATGTGACAAGCAAGGGATGTGTGATAGACAGTCTGCATATTTCATTGGCATCCATGCAACAAATTAGAGGAAGACCCCCGTCAAGCGGGGTAGGCTTCTTGATGGTGGATTTACAAGAAGACATGGACAAGAGATGTACAAGATGGACTGCAATCTACATTACTGGGGAGAGGGCCTATGTCAAGATCACAGACCCATCCAAGAACATTGTAGTTAAAGGAGCAAGGGACTTAAGAGTCTGAAAACCTACATCACAGTCACTGCTCTGCGACATCCTTTGTAACTTTGAGCAAACCACAAGTTCTTGGAGCGTTATTTCCCACCACCCCCATCCGTAAAATGGCCATATTATTTGTGCTACCTCCAAGAATTGTTGTGAAGTCAGTCAGTCAACATTTATAAACAAATACTGTGTGCCGAGCACAGTGCTACACAACAGGCATTCAAAAGACAATGTCTCAAGGAAGTCACAGTCTAACTGGGGAGACATTCAAATAACTATATACAAACAAGATATAGACTGGACAAATTGGGGTTACCAGCAGAGGGAAGGCACTAGAATGAAGGCCCTTTGTAACTTGTAAATGTGAGTTATTGTAAGTTGTCATAGTAACACAATTATATACCTTGTTCTAAACAACACCTAGTATGTTATTAAAGCTTAATAGCAAATACGCATGAAAAACTTGTTAGTCAAGGAATGGACAGGTTAAGTCAAGTGAAGGAATCAGATACTTATGGGGATCAGGGTATCTCCCCCTGCCCCATGTCATCCATGCAGATGGCTCCTTCCACACACACTTACTCTGTGTACTTCTTTTCCGTGTGTTTAGATAAATCCTCCACAGAGGAACCACTTGATTTGCTGGATATTTTTCTTTTGTTCTTTTACCATTTTGGGGAAGGCTAGTGAAGCATCTCAGGCTCTCTTCCTGCTCTTTTCCTTCTCCCTGCATGACTGTGTCAATCACAATTTATGATGTCTTTTACACCATTTCTAACAAGTCACAAAATGAAACAACACAGCTTATTAAAGGGCATGTCCAATATAGCCCAACCTATGTGGAAAAGCCCTGGTTGGTCCTACCATGCTGAAGAAGCCTGTGAAATAATGTGCGTCTGCTGTCGTGGGACCAACCCAGCCAAGTTCAAAAGGCTTAGCTAAACCCGGACACGTAACTGGTTACCAGATGAATTTTTTTTTCCAGCCACAGAAACTCCCACAGACTTTCTACTTACAATGGAGGGATTCCAGTTTTTATAAGTGGAGGTAGCTCTCATACTGACAAAATTTCGGAGCCTTGAAAGACAAAATATAGACTATTAAAAATACTCCTGAAACAACATCTGAGATACTACTTCTTCAAAAGGTTTAAAAATTTCCCAGTGATTCTGGATAATTGAGGTAGGGGTATAGGGGAGAACTATCCAGGAAGCAGCATTCTTTCTGGCTTTTCTAAAAGAAAACTAAGGAAGAATTTTAACTCCTTCCAGGGCAAAGGATTAGGCAGAAAAGTGAATCCGTCATTCCTGCCAGGTCAGAACATGGACACTGCCCTGGAACATGGCTACAACAGATGAGTGTTGATCTGGAACCAGTCTGGGTATCACTGTTTTGACAGGCTGGCAGCATAGTAAAAAATTGGCCAAGGTCTTTAACTTTGGAAACCAAAATGTTGTGTAATAAGAGGACTTGACCAAACTGAGGCATGGCCCATTATCCAGACAAAAGTGAAAACACAAAATTAAAAACAAGGGCCAAAAATGAAACAATGAGAGTTTGTTATCTGGGTAAATCTCTGAGGCTTGAAGTGTCACAACAGGGCTGCTCTACATTGGTAGAGAATTTCTTCATTGGGAATTCCCTGTACCAGTAAAATCTCAAGCCATACATATACAGGCAAATACATACTCTTGTTTATATATCATATATAAATATATGATATATATAATGTTTATAATGGGTTTTGTTTTTCTTGCTTTCTCAGTGGGAAGCAGGGATAGGAGGAAAAGAATATGGGTCTGAAAATAAAATAAAATGTAATTTTAAAAATATGTATGGTATAAGCTGTGCCTAACAGCTTTTCTTCTTCAAAAAGCACCAAGGTAATCTAAAGCTAATTCTTTACAGATAAAAAAAAAATCCAAAAAAATCTACCTGCTCCAGGTAGATAGGTCCTCATGATCTCATTTGTACTGGGTCTGCTGTTCCCAGTGCAGATCCCAACCCTTCCCCTCCCCCCCCCCCCCC
>NW_020954599.1:18816894-18827778 GCF_900497805.2 Vombatus ursinus
GAGAGAGAGAGAGAGAGAGAGAGAGAGAGAGAGAGAGAGAGAGAGACCCCCTCATATCCTGTGCAATTCACATCAATGCTTTTCAGTAAATCCTTTAGTAAGGATCCACCCAAAGCACTGAACCTCTTCCTCTGGTGATGTTCAATGCCCAAGAAAACTACAGAATTAAAAAACAACAACAACAACAACAAAGCATTGAATTTAAAATACCCCCATTTGATGGCATGGAAGACAGAAATGTTGTTGAAGTTTAACTAATTCTACCCAAATAATATCCATCAAGTTGCCTGCCTTCCCATATCCTTTATGATTTTCCTGTCCTCATCTCCATTTGTTCAATATTCATTTTCATCCATTTCTGTGGGCAATGTGGATGAAGAAAAGCCATTCTCAGGTACAGGCTTTCCATAGTGTCTTTCCTCTAAGAGTGACCGTGGGGCCAGCACAAAGCGTGTTTCAAAATACTCTAAGGATTCCCCGTCTTCTTTCTCCATCAGGAACTGGTATTCTCCAAACCGCACGATGCACCTGCCTGGAAGGTCCATTTTATTGAGATAGCCGAGTTCTATGTTGCCCACAAGCAGACTGGTTTTCTTACTCAGGTTTTTAATTTCAAATGAGAGGACTGAACTGTTGAATTGTTTAAATGGCTGCAAAGAGAACTGAACTCTGGAGACTTGTTTGTCTTGAAAGGTATAATGACACAGGTTGGGACTCCGGCCAAACTTTATCACTTCCATGGATGACAGCCGTTCTCGATTGAAAAACCTCAGCGTTTGAAACACCTGATTATGCTCTTGGTTTGGATGATAGACAGTAACTTGGAAACAAGTGAGTGTCTCCTCAGTGTCAGCATCCTCAAAGCCAGACATGGCGGGCATCAGACAGAGACCTGCCAGCAACGAGTGAATCACAAAGTTAGTGTATCACCAAATATGAGTGCAAGACATCTCCCATAAGAACTAAAATAAATTCTTCACATAGGAAGGTGATGTCTAAGATGAAATTAATTTTGTTGAAAATTTTCTCATAAAAGATTTGAGTTCAAAGTCAATGTTACGTATACAGCATACTCTTGATTAAATTTAGTTGCTTAGTAAAATAAAGCCCTTACCTCAGGGTCCTGTAAAGAATAAAACCAATTCAATTCAACAAGAGAAGTCCCAGCGACACAAAGACAAAAATCAAAGCACCTGGTTAGGGTAAAATTTTAGGAGATGGAACTTAAGCTGAGCCTTGGAGGGACCTAGGGATTCCAAGAGGCATAAGCAAATCTCTTTGACACCAATAACGTAAGCAATAGAATGGTATATCATTCAGGGATGCAGGGTACCTAATCAGGCAGCCGGCTGGTGCAATAGATAGAGTTACAGGCCTGAAGTCAGGAAGAGTCATCTTCCTGAGTTGAAATCTAGCTTTAGAATCCAGCTGCGTTACCCTAGACAAGTCACTTAACTTTGTTTGCCTGTTTCCTTATTTGTAAAATGAGCTGGAGAAGAAAATGGCAAACCTGTCTAGTATCTTTGTCAAGAAAACTTCAAATGGGGTTACAAAGAGTCAGACAACTGAAAACAACTGAACAACAAAGGCCTAATTGTTTTAAAGATAGAAAATTTAAGCTACTTTTTGAAAAGGAAGAAAAAAAATAGCTTCCCTTATTCAACCTAATACCCATGAAAAAATCTTAAAGGAATTTCACTTAATAACTGAAGAACTTGAAGATCAGAGAGCATTTTCTAAATCTTGACATAATTCTAGGAGCCCATTAAGTTCTTAGATTATGTTGACAGGCTTCAGAATGCTGAATTCTCAATCTCTTCAAGTCAACTTCCTCTTCTTAGCCAGAGACTGTGGACTATAGGTGCAAAATGAGGTATACTCTCTTAGGCATGGCCAATGTGCTACACTAATTTGTTCAACTGCTCTTCTTTACTACAAAGAAGGGTTTTATTTTCAGATATGCAGGTCATTGGGAAGTGGCCGGGGGATAGTGATTAAAGTGTCAACAAAACATTTATAGGGATAGGTACCAGACCTGTGATTTTATTGGTATTGAGTAACTCCCACTACCAATACAGGTCAGAACCGTATGAGAATCACCTAGACAGAAAGGTGAAATGGTCAACATAGCCAGAAATATATCAGAGGTAAGACTTGAACCCAGGTTGTCCTGGCTTCGAGGCCACCCTCTATCCACGACACAATGCTGCCTCTAATGAAAAAACAAAAAATTGAAAGAAAGAAAAAATAAAAATAAATAATAAAAGGCATTGAAGAGAAGGAAAATGTAAGTTTTTTTTTTACTAGAATTGTAATAGAATACTAGAGTTATCTCTATCAATTATTTCTGATGAATTAACAGCCAGAAAAATTATCACTAACCACAAGTACCACAAATTAACTGTTAACATTAACATCCTCATGCTGTTAATATCCCCATCTCCCCAAGGCATGTGTTATGTTCTGTTTTCTCTTCTTGATCACTGGTGTATAAAAAGTAACATAACAGAATTGGAGGTACTGCTAGAGATGACTTCTCAAGTCTTCATTTTACATATGTATAACTGTCATTTATTTTTCAATTGTGATTTTTTTCAAAAGTTATTTAACCTCTGTGGACCTCGGTTTCTCATTTGCTGGCCTCCTGGTTCCCTTTCTGAATCAATGATCTTATGATCTTGACCTATTATGCAGAGTTATGCAAGTATAACTGAAAAAGAAAAGATTTAAAAACTCATTAAATTTTTAATTGTCTGTGCTAATGAAAATACTTAGTAATACAGCTAATCCAAAGTTCCCTTTTGCTTAAAGGGCATATTGCTTGGTGTTCAAAAAGAAAATTATCTTCATTCAATTTAATATTTATTAAGCACTTATCATGGATAAGACACAGTAATAATATAAATTTAATTATGTTTTACTTGGATCAATAAAGCATTTTCATGAATTCCCTGACTGTAGCAAACTAATGGGCAGCTTAAAATCCAAAAAGGGAGATTCATCTCAAAATACGAATAAAAATTGGCAAATGAAAGCTAAAACAAACAAACAAAAAAAACCAAATCAACCAATAAGCCTTTGTTAGGTACTTTTTATGAGGCAAAGGACTACAAATATAAGAGTGACCTAGTGCCTACCCTCAAGGAGTTTACATTCTATAAGATGAGGTTAGTGAATTTATCATAAATCTTATTTGGAGAGAACTTTCTTATGAGAATACTCCTTAATCAGGAATTGGTCTCCTTTAAATGTCAATGATAAATTATGACCTTGGAAACCGAAACCTGAGCCCACAGAATGACAAAAAGGTCTGATGACCAGGTAAGATTTTTCAAAAGGGAAGATAGAAAAGTAATAATTGTCAGTCTGTTGTCATACCTGAGATGATGCTTTGATTCAAGATGGCCTTGGTAGAATTCTTAGAGTTAGGAGAGACCCTAAAGGAAATCTATTACAGTCCCTTTATTTTATAGATGGTAAAACTAAGGCCTTAGGATATTAGGTGACAATATAGTACTTCTGCTCTGAATCCAGAGGATGTGTGACAAAATACCACCACTATCATTTGCAGCCTGTGTGCCCCTAAAGAGCTTAAGACTTTTAATCTCTTTGGGCCTCAGTCTCTTCAATGATAAACTGAGAAGGTTGGATCTGATGAGCTCCAGGGTACATTTAGCTCTAAGTCTATAAACCTATGACATAGCCTCTGACTCCAAGTTCAATGGCCCTTTCCACTACAAGACAGCTGTCTCCCATGGCTCTACCAAGACAGACCCCACTCGGTAAGACCCAGATTAACGGGCCAGCTACCTGTACTACCAATATGTTAGGGAAAGCCACCATAACAACAATGGATTTGGAATCAGAGGATCAGATTCAAGTCTCACCTCAATCACTTAACAGCTGTGTTCACTTAGGCAAGTCAATTAACTTCTAAGCCTCAGTTTCCTCATTTGCAAAATAGGCATAACCAACTGACCCCTCGTGGGTGCTGTGAGCATAAAATCAGACAATATAGGTAAAGACTTATTCAAGTGTGAATTATTGTCGTTACTGTTATTACAATGTTTGACAGAGGGAGGAAAAGTCTACTGAGGCATAAAGAAGTTGCCATCTGTACATGGGTAGAACAATGAAACCAGAGATCCTTTAAGTATTCAATTAATTATTACAACAACATCCTACACCTAGATTGTGGAGAAAGGGAGGCTAGGGGTGCCCTTGGCCTCTCGTAATCCATAAAAGCAGTGTGTTCAAAATTGACTGAAATAGGCATGGTGATAAAGCATCACTCCCTGGCCTTATCAACCTAAGAAAGTACAGGTAGAAATGTCACCTACTGAAGTAGCCTACTAGTGTGATTTTTAACATTTTTCCTTTAATTTTGAAGGCACAGAGAATTAATATTAGCCCAATATGGCATATAGTGATACACTGAAAAGATATATTTAATGGCCGCTTAAAGCCCAGTTTGGGAGTGAGGAAGACCAGGGCTCAAGTTGTGATTCTAACATACAGTAGCTCTATGAGCTTGGACCAGTCACCAAACTTTTCAGTTGTCCAGGTGACTCTCTGAGACAGATATTTTAACCATTTGTGTCATGGACCTTTTTGGGAGTCTGGTGAAGCCTACGGGACCCTATCTCAGAATGAGGGTTTGTTGCCTACATTCGTTCTTGAAGGAAATGCTAAATTTCAGTTATAAGTTAGTGAAAATAAAGATGTCATTTTTTCCCATCCAAGTTCATCAATCCTCTGAAATCTGACTCCTTGGAAGTCGATGAATTCCAGATTAAGAAATCCTACTTTAAGACCACATTCTGCCATGTGAGGCAGAACAAGAGCTGACCTGCATTGGTAGAGGGAGTTCCCCACACAGGACAGAGTTTAGAAAATTGTTGTGCCTTCTTTACTGACCATAGCCCTTTATTCATTCAGTCACTTAATATTTACTGAGTGCCTACTATATGCAAAATATTGATTAAGACATGATCCTCAAGGAGCTTAAATTATTTGTTTCTTCTTTCCATCTAACCACAGTGGTACTGCTAAACAAAGATGTGAATCTCTGGTATTTCATTTATAGTGGTCAGGAGTAAATGGGAAAACAATAGTATGAAATTAAAATTGGCAGTCAACAAACATGGATTAAATGCTCACTTTGGCAGGGCTTACTCCTGACGTACCCCTGGCTCAGTTACTAAATTTTTCAAATAAATATGATTACCTACTATGACAGTTTACAGCAGGAAAAGATGTTGGTCCATGTGAAGGGAATTATGATTTTCATAATAATCAATGATATATATTCAATATGCTAATAATTTCGATTTTCCAGAATTGCCTCTTCTTCTAACTTGTGAGTCAGAAGCTCACAATGCAGCTTGAAATGATTAATCCAACCCTTGGAAATACAATCACTGCATTCTTGTGCCTGTGTACCTTAAGTGAAGCAAGTCAAAGTCTGTAAAACCTGCTCCCGTTACAGATCTCTGGTCCTGTGACCTACCAAGCAGTGACTGGAAGGACCTGAAACAATGCTGTTCCCACAGAACCTCAGGACACCTGTTACCTTAGTGACTGTGGAACTTGTGGGCTTGTGGCAACTCAGGCCTTGGGAAAGGATTGTTAGTAATCCACCTTCCCCATCTCCCTTCCCGTTGTGATGTATGTATATGTGTGTGTATGTGTATATGTATATATGTGTGTATATGTATATGTGCGTATTGCATGTGCATTTTACGTGTCTGTATATACATGTGTGTATGTATATGCATATGTGTGTATATGTGTATGTATGTGTGCGTGTGTATGTATATGTGTATATAAGTAGTGTATATGTATGTGTGTGTGCATATGTATATGTGTGTATGTGCATGTATGCGCGTGTATGTATATACGCACGTATGTGTATATGTATGTGTATTGTATACATGTATATGTGCATGTGTATTGTGTGTATGTGTGTATATGCATATGCACATATATATGCATATGTACATGTATATGTGTGTACATAGATATGTGTGTATTTGTATACATGTAAATGTATATATGCATATGTGTATATGTATAGTGTGTATATGTATGTGTGCGTGTGTGTATATAGGTATATGTGTATGTGTATATGTGTGTATTTGTATACATGTAAATGTATATATGCATATGTGTATATGTACAGTGTGTATATGTATATATGCATATGTGTGTATATAGGTATATTTGTATGTGTACATATGTATTGTATTGTATATATGTATGTGTGTATATGTATATGTGTATGTATGTGTATGTGTATATGCATACGTATGTATATGTGTGTATATCTGTACATATGTAAATGTATATGTGTATGTGTATACGTGTATATGTGTGTATGTATAAGTGTACATATGTATATGTATATATCTGTGTATATATGTATATATATAAAATCTCTGCCTACACTATAGCAAGGTGGAATTCCGATCAGGAGAATTCCCGATTTGCAAATCTGTTCCTCATAATGAAACCAATTAAGTAAACAATACTTAATTACTGTTACTTTGTCTCTAGCCTGATGTTTCTACATTCTCAGGTTAGAGATTGGCTCAGTAAAACCCGTTAACAGTTCTTCATAAAAGTACACCACACAAAAGGATGCTCTCTGATTTCCAAGAGGCCAAATGGAATTGATGTAAACTTGGAAAACTAAAACCTTAAGAAGAGGGAAAACAAAACAAACAAAAAAACCCACCAACCTGAAAATGCCATGGAGGCAGAAAACCATATCTCTGTTAACAAAGAAGATGGATTACAGTATAACACACTTTATTATCAGAAATCCCCAAAGATCATATGGTCAGAGGTCCAGAGCCGGAAGGGACCTCCGAGCCCATCCTGTCAAACAGGGAAACTGAGGCCAAAGAAGGCTTAGGAGTAGCTATATGGCATGGTGGATAGAATGCTAGAATTGGAGTATGGAACACCTGAGTTCTAATCATGCCTCAGGAACTCTAGCTACGTGATCGTGGGCAAATCAATTAACCTGTCTCAGCTTCAGTTTCCTCACCTGTAAAATGAGAGGGGGTTGGACTTGTGGCTCTAAATCTGTGTTCCTATAGATGACTTGCCCAAAAGTGGCAGAACAAAGATTCGAACTCTGCTCCTGTGACTTCTAAGTACAGCAACATGGTGCTTCCCTGGAAGCCAAAATTGGGCTGGGAGGAAAAGGAAATAGGGGTGCATTCAAGGCCATCAGAAAAAAGGGGCATCACAATACAAAATAGTATCATTAAATGCTAATTTACAATCATAAATGAGCTAGAAAGTATACAATATGAACTCAAAGGATCCTAGGGCAAGGGGAGAGATGAGTGGGAGGGGACCAGGAGCCCTCCCTGGTTGTTCTAGTCAGGAGGGGACTCCAGGTTATAGCAAAATCCAGTGACAGGATATCTCCAGTGAGGCCTCCAATAGCCAGAACGAGGCCATGTTTGACAAGATAATCTCTAAATTCCCTTTAAACACTAAGATTCTAGGACCCAAGGTGGATGAGTAGCAAAAGGAAAACAGATACCCATAGATGGTCTTTTCTGACCTATTCCCTTATATTCTAAAATAATTAAATTGAGTTTACCTTCAGGAAGGCCTTACTATTAAGTCTACCTAGATCTCAGTGGTCATAGTGCCCCTCCTCAAATCTCCCCAACTGCTAACTGATATGATCAAATCTAAACTCCATGAGGTTGGGGACTGCTTCATTCTTGTCTCTGTATCCCCAAGGCCTATAACGGTGACTGGCATATAGTAGGTATTTAATAAATGCTTGTTGATTGAATGGAGTTCCTTTAAGAAGGTACAAATTTCACAATTAACAATGCTTCTGTTGATGTGACTGTTCTCTCTAAAGCAGGGCTTCTTAACCTAGGGTTCAAGAACTTGCTTTTCCTCATATTTTGATAACTTTCTTTCAATATAATTGGTTTCTGATCCAACCATTTTGTAGATTAATTCAGAACTATACCCAAAGAGCTATAAAATTGTGTATACCCTTTGACCCAGCAGTGCCTCAACTAGTCTGTATCTTAAAGAGATCAAAGAAAAGGGAAAAGGATCCATATGCACAAAAATACTGATAGCAGCTACTTTTGTGATTGCAAAGAATTGGAAATTGAGGGGATGTCCATCAATTAGAGAATGACTGGACAAGTTGTGGTATATATTGCAATGGAATACTATTGCACTATAAGAAATGACAAGTAGAATGTTTTCACAAAAAGCTGGGAAGAGGGGGCAGCTAGGTGGTGCAGTGGATAGAGCACCGGCCCTGAGGTCAGTAGTACCTGAGTTCAAATGCGGGCTCAGACCAAACACTTGACACTTACTAGCTGGGTGACCCTGGGCAAGTCACTTAACCCCAATTGCCTAAAAATCTAAAGGAAAAAAAGAAAAAAAAACCTGGGAAGATTTATATGAACTGATGCCAAGTGATGTGAACAGAACCAGGAGAACAATGTACACAGTAATAGTGATATTTCAACATAATCAATTATGAAAGGCATAGCTACTCAGATCAATATAATGATCCAAGACAATTCCAGAGACTCAAGATTAAAAGTTCTATCCACCTCCAGGAAGAAAACTGATGAATTCCAAGTGCAGATCAAAGCAAACTTTTTTTTTTACTTTCTTGTTCTTGCCTTTTCTTTTTCTTTTTCTTTTTTTTTTTTTGCAACATGGCTAGTATGGAATATATGTTTTGCAAAACTTCACATGTATAATTGATATCATATTGCTTGCTTTCTCAATGAGTGGGGGAGGGACTAGAGGGAAGGAGAGAATTTAGAACTTAAAATTTTAAAAATTAATGTTAAAATAAAGTATAATTATTAAAAATCAATACATTTCCTTTGTAATCTCATATATTTTATTTTAGACATCTAAAAACATTACCCTGAAAAGGAGTCCATTGGCTTCACTAGATGGCCCAAGAGGTCTGAGCACAAAGCTCTAGTCTAAAGAGTATTAAAGATAAGAGGCTTAAAATGAAGAAGTCTGGCTGTGATAACCTTATCTGATTAGATAATCAATCAACAACTGTAAATGACTGATTTCAGATCCTTTCCAATTTTGATTGCAAAAGAAAGTCTTAGAGAACAGAAACAGTGGCTCAGGTACTTGCTACCTGGGTGACAGTCAGTTTATCATCTATGAGAGAGAAGGAGAGAGAGAGAGAGAGAGAGAGAGAGAGAGAGAGAGAGAGAGAGAGAGAGAGAGAAAGGAGGAAGATAGAGTGAGAAGGACAGAGACAGAAAGAAAGACAAAGAGGAGAGACAGAGAGGGAAGGAGGGGGAAGCAGAGAGACAGAAAGAAGGGGGGCAGAAGAGAAGGAGAGAGGGGGTAAGACAGATAAAGAGAGGAGAGAAAGGGAAGAAGGGAGAGAGAGAAGAGAAAGAGAGAGAAAGGAGAGAAAAGAGAAAATGAAGGAGAGAGAGAGAAAAGAGATGGAGAAAAAGACAAAGAAGAGAGAGAGAGGGAAAGAGAGAGAAACAGAGAGAGAGACAAAGAGAAAAAGAAGGGGCAAAGAGAGAGAAAGGGAGAGAGAGAGAACTGAACTAAAAATCTGAGAGCTCTTCCCCATTCTACACCTTATGATCTATGGGCACTGGATTCCTAGAGGATAGGCTGAGTCACAAGGTGGGTTGGGAGAAGCACAAAATGGGGAGGTTGAGGATTCTAAAAACTTGGCCAACTTTACAAATATACCTAGAGTTGACTTTGTTTACCTTCTACTGTGTGCTTGCAAATAAGATTTTTTTTTTCTTATGATGGACTGTTTCACAAATTAGATCCATCCCTTATGCCTGGAATGCACTCCCTCCTCATCTCTGCCTCTTAGAATCCTTATCTTTCTAGGACATCCTCAGCTCAGCTCAGACATCACTTCTTCCCAGTGAAACTTTTTTTCCTTTCTTCCCCACCTTTCTCAATTGTCTGCTTTCTCAATTAATTTATATTTATCTATGTATATATTGCGTCCCCTAAAAGAACAGAAGTTACTTAAGGGCAAAGACTGCCCTTTTGGTTTTTTTGATTTTTTTTTAAATCTACACTTGTTATTTCCGATGCCCACTGACATCTCCTCAGTAACTAACTCAGGCTTTAAGAGATTCTCCCAGAGTGCTGAAAGGTTAAATGATGTGCCATCACCAAACAGCTGTGCACTTCACACCTCCTACCTCACCACATGGCTCACAGGAGGTGCTTAATAAATGCTTGATGAAGTGAATGTATTAATAACAGCAAGCAGGATTTCCTCCTGGTCAAAACATCCATCAAAACTCTACCAAAATTATGACTTCATTCTTCTCGCCCTGCAGCAAAAAAAAGGCTAGGGAACAGAGCATTCGGTTTGCTATGACCACTAAAGGGGTAGATCTATCAAAAATGTTTCCAAAAGAAACAAGGAAAATCAAAATAGGAATGTCTTATCAACTGATTGTTATTTTTCTCAGGTAACAAATGTCCCTCTTTCCTCTCTATCTCAAAGGCACCTGCACTTGGCCATCATTGTTATGACCCTCACACTGACGCTGTCCTGGTGACTGAGCTCTGATAGATGAGTTTCTGCCTTATCTAGCCTGGAACCAGGAAAAAAGACAGTGTACTACTGCATCCTGCCCTTCCAAACACACTCTCCTTTCTTCCTCCTCTTTATGTATCATCTTTCTCAACTAGATTGGAAAGTCCTTTTGGATACGGACTGTCTTGCTTGTTTTTATTTGTACCCTTAGAACTTAACACAGTACCTGACATCTACTAAGTGTTCTAGAAAGACAGACAGACAGAAAATGTTTTTCTTTCTTTCTTTCTTTCTTTCTTTCTTTCTTTCTTTCTTTCTTT
>NW_020954599.1:18827788-18926816 GCF_900497805.2 Vombatus ursinus
TCTTTCTTTCTTTCTTTCTTTCTTTCTTTCTTTCTTTCTTTCTTTCTATCTGTCTACCTATCTACCTACCTAGTAGTTAGGTGGCACAGTGGATAGAGTGCTGGACAGGAAGACTCATCTTCCTGAGTTCAAATCTGGCCTCAGATATTTCCTAGCTATATGACCCTGGGCAAGTCACTTAACCCTGTTTGCTTCAGTTTCCTCATATATAAAATGAACTGGAGACAGAAATGGCAAGCCACTCCAGTATCTTGGTCCAAGAAAACTCCAAATGGCATCACAAAGAGTCAGACCCAAATGAATAACTGTCCCCTGTCCATCACCTATCTGTGTCTGTTTCTGTGCCTATCTTTCTATCATATCTATCTCCCAAAGCCCAGATCCATAAAAGCTTTACTCGGTAGCTGTTGCACAACAGTAACTGTGCACCTATTGTGGGGATGAGGGTGTTTTCAAGCTACTAAAGATATAGAAAATGCTCAACTAGTTAAGTCCCAAGGAACCAACTTTCTTCTGTGGCCTGCAGAGTCAGCTTTAAGGAAAGAAAGTTGCTATTCTAACAGAATTAGGCTCTAGAAAAAGCCCTGTGCAGCGAAAATAAGCCAAGAGTCAGGAAACCTGGGTTCATGTTCCCTTATTAAGCCCGACGCCTTCCTCACCAGAGTAGATGAGTGGGCAGCATAGCAGAGTGAATCAGAGCTGGCCTGGGAGTCAGGACGGACTTCAAGTCCTCTTTCTGAAACAGAAGGGCTGTGTAAACCTGGGTGTTTTTTAACCTCTCAATTCCCCAGACAGCTCTCTAAGACTGGACTGCAATCCCGCATTGGTGGAAAACATTTCCACACTGGGAGCTCCTTACATTTATGAACTCACAGGTCTTGTAATACTGCTCTTCTGCATCCCTGCTCTTCCATAAAGATTGAGCCGTCTTGAAAGAGGCTGGAGCCCATAGAAAAGTTCCCAAACCCGAAATTTCGCTTCCGACGACTAGGGTCTGCTTCGACCTTATTACTGTGAGTTTAAATTTTCTTACCTGTAAAATGGGCGAAATGGAAGGCGTTTAAAGTCCCTGAGCTCTCAACTTACTGGCCCCTTGGGCTACGCAGCATTCTGAGCCCACCCGTGTTTCCCGGTCAGCAAGAGATTGGGGGAAACCAAAACTCACAATTCCGTCCGGCCTCCTTCTACTGGCCACGCATCTAGCACCGACCCTGGGGACACAAGGTCAAGGCGCACGTTATTTTTGTGGGCACTTCGGGGTTTTCTCGGTTATTTCCTTCCTTTTTCCCACCTCCTTGTCCTTACTTGGTCCATCTACGTTTCACTTTCCCAAGTGTGTCTCAACTGCCAAGTCAAGCACATCAACAAGAAGGAAGAGCCTGTCTCTACTTCCCTCTGTCCCACTCCTTTCAGAAGCAGGCACGCCGACATCCAGGGCCAGACTCTCGGCACTTCCCCTTTCCTCCACGCGCTCCCGGGGAAGCAGCTCTTCCAAGGCTGCAAGCTGCGGTGTGTCTGAGCCCCCTCCCTGGCCAGGTGGGGCAGGATGGGCCAGGTAATTGGGGCAGGGCCAAACCGGAGGGACGGGATCCCCGGAGGAGGCTCCCTCCGCCCCCTAACTCTTACCTATCTCGGCCAAGGCCAAGGTCAAGGCGACTGGATGCAGCGAGAGCGGAGGAGGCGGTCCGGGGCAGCTGTCTTGGGAGAGGCAGAGACGCGTCGCTGGCTGGGCGAGCAAAGCCAGGCTGGATTGAGCGAGGGCTTCTCCCTCCTCCAGGTGGGAGCTGGGACGAAGAACCCTTTATTTGTAGAGGAGCAGAGAGAGCCGCAGGACTGTACCTCCTCCTGCCAGCTCTCCGCCTCTGCCAAGTCGCGTGACAGTAGGGATGAGAATTGGGAGAGGAGGGGCCAAGGCAAATATGAAAGTCTGCCCAAAAAAAAAAAAAGACTGAAGTACTTGTTTTAGTGTAAGCTGCCCCGGCAATATGACCATCGGAAGATGCGGGGGTAGGAATGGGGGATGGGGAATGGGAGATGGGGGGTGGAGGTTGGGCGAGATGGGGGTGGTGCAGAGGTGATTTACATGGAAGTACTTAGAAGAAAGGTCCCAATAACCCCACGCATTGCGAGTGGTTGCCTGGTGTCAGTCACACTTGAGAAGAGAATTGGGCCACTTGTTAACTGTGACCTCTCCCATATACAAAACCCTATTGGTTTTCCTTTGTGGCTACTTCAGAGGTATGATTTCAGGAGCACCACAAGGTCTTTCCCCTATACTGCTATACTCTCCTTCTCTCACCTCCCCCGCTCCATCTCACACCGCCCCTCCCCCCACACATACAATAAAACAAAGCAAAACAAAAGTCATCTGACTAGCTAATGCCAGAAAATGATTCCTGTTAAAATGTGTAAACATCTTAAGCATTATCTGGCTAGCTTAGGGGTGTAGTGGAGTCAGCTCTTACAGGCTAGGAGATTGTCAAATTATTAGTATATATGTAATATATATAATCTGTCATACATATGTATATATATTTCAGAAATCAGCAAATGCTACAAATTAAGGGCTTGATTTATTGTTTTGTTGATTGTCTAGACTTAAGAAAGTGATGGAGAACAAGGTTGTAATACAGATTAAACTTAAGAATGTCTTGCAGGGGTTTTTTTCCTTTGATTTGTTTTTTGGAGATCTGGTTGTTAAATATTTACCACATTATTTCAGGTATTTAATTGGGTAGAGGCAAGTATCTTGAACAGAGAGACAGGAGATGTGGGTTCTAAGCCTATCTCTTCCAGTAACTAGCAGTGTGACCTTGGGCAAATCACTTGACTGAACCAAAGCTCAGAATCCTAATTTTTCCAAGGAGAAAGTTCCAAATTTTACATTTTCATTTTTTAAAAATTCTGAATTTAACAAACACTAAAGCAGAACAAACAGCAGAACAGAAAGAGAGACTTATGTGTGAAATTATAAACCTCTACTACATACAGTTTTTTAAAAGAATAGAATAAATTCAACATGCTATTTTCAAAGCTGTCCTAATTACTTTTGTTTCTCTATGAACTTCCTCCTGTTCCCATCTGGGCATTTTAAAGACCCTTAAATAATTGTTTTATTATTTTTTTTAACACTATTACTAGCTTCTACCTTTGCTACAAAGTTCCTACCACAAATTAAAAAAAAAAGAAAAAGAAAAAATTACAATCCTTGTAACGAACATACACGATGAAAGAAAACAAATCCACATATTTGCTATGTCCAAAAATGTATCTCATTCTGCATCTTAGATCCATCTGTCAGGAAATGGGAAACATGATCTGTCATTGGTCCTCTGGGGTTGTGGTTGGCCATTGCGCTTATCAGAGCTTTTAAATCCTTCCAAGTTGTTTTTCTTAGATTCTAATTTCAAAAATGAAAGGGTTCATTGATTCATTCAGTATGCATTTATTAAGAGTCTGCTGTTACGAAGCTCATGACTCAGTCTCTGAGGAGTCCATCAAGAAGCTGTCCGACGACATTGTATTTGTCTCTGTATCTGCCTACGTGACATCATTGAGTTAGAGGAAACAAGTGTTCTGTACCAGAGCTGTTTCTTAGCTAAAAGTTTTGAGGCTTCGCTCCATTGTCTAGATTTCAGCCAAGTGATTTAGCAGCTTCATTTTCTCTTTACTCCAGTACTCTCCTGTTGGTGATTTCTTCCTTGAAACTCCATTTCGAAGATCGGACCAGCCGATTCTTCGTTCTCTGAACTTGTTACCATAATCAACACACACACACACCCCTCCCCCACTACTTTCAGCTCCCTTTTGTATATTGTCTACTCCTTATTAAAATGTGGGAAGGAACTGTCGTATTGCTTGGATTTGTACTCCTAGCCCTTAGCTCTATGCCTAGGCACATAGTAAACACTTAATAAATATTTGTTGACTTTATTAGACTTGTGTGTCTGGCTGCTTTCTAAAAATAAATTTCAGAGAGGCAGAGTAGCTGAGTTGATAAGAATACTGCACTTAAAGAATCAGGAGAACTTGGATTCAAATTCTGCCTCAAACACTAGTTGTATGATGCTTGGCAAGTAATTTAACCTCTCATTGCCTCAGTTTCCTCATCTGCAGAATAAGGAAGAATTGAACTTGATAGCCTCTAAGGTGCTTTCCAGTTTTAAATCTCCAACCCTATGGACTGCATCAGCAGAAGAGAATTCCCTGTGCAAATGGAATCCCAAGTCAGATCCAAAAACATGACTGGGACTGTAACTACAAGGGGCAGCTAGGTGATGCCATAGTGCACAGAGAGCCAGGTCTAGAGTCAGGAAGACAGTCTTCCTCAGTTCAAATCCAGCTGTGTGACCCTAGGCAAGTCGCTTAATCCTGTTTGCCTCAGTTTCCTCATCTGTAAAATGAACTGGAGAAGGAAATGGCAAACCACTCCAGTGTCTTTGCCAAGAAAATCCCAACTGTGGTCATGAAGTATCAGTCATGACTGAACAACAGTAACTGGGACTACAATGGCAAAAAAAGAAACAATGCCTGCCCTGAAAGAGCTTGGTTTTTGTGTTTTTTTGGGAGGGGGGAATGGTAAACAATACAGGCACATAGAAAAGTAAATAGGAATTACAGGATGTACAAAGTGATTTATGGGAAGAAGTCACTAGCAAGTGAGAGGGCTGAAAGAGTAGGAATGTATGAGCTCTAATTTCCTTCCAGAGAAAGCTAACATTCCAGGACTCTGTAACCTTTACATCACTCTTACATTATACTCTTATGAAATCACTGGCAGGGTAGTCTAGGCATTTCTTCTGTGACTTACTGCCTGCCATATCTAGATGCTCCACCTTTGTATTGTTTCTGGGAGACCAGGTGTTGCCAGCATGCTGGCCGGGAGCCTAAATTCTGGGCTGATGGATCCCAGGGGGCTCCAAGTAGGTATGCTACCTGCCTCAAAGTTCCCTTCAGCCTCCCCAGAAGCCATAGCAAATATTAAGCCAACAGATGTAGCTTCTCTTTTCTATTAAGGCAACTGTTTCCTTCCTGTTGAGGTAACCCCGGTTGCCTCACGTTCCCTGTTGGTATTCACTGGGTTTCCTCCTTTGGGTTTTCTTCAAAAATCCCTCCAGACATGGATGTCTGACTACTGAAGCTTGTGGATGGGACTTCCATTAAGTTGAATGCTTCTATTCTTCTTCTGAATGTTTTTATAACCCAAATAACATGGTGGTCCAATCAGTTTCTCTGAGAGTACTTGTCTGATTCACACCTACGTGAGTATCCTCTGTACAGATGCCCAGCAAGTGGTTTACCTTGAGGCCTCTCCACTAATTGGTAAATCATGGGAGGGGAAGAGGGACCATCACATCTTGAGGGGCATTCTGTTCAGACTTGGTTGCCTTTACCCTGCGCTAGTACCCTCTATCCTTCCCACCATCATCCTTCCCTTCTCCTTCATCCGTCTTCTTCCTCATTCCAAGTCCTTTTTATGTTTTGTTTTCCCTTATTAGAATGTGGGCTACTTGAGAGTAGATAGGGACTATCTCATTTTCTTGGTTTTGTATCCCTAGTGCTGAGCACGTTGCCTGGCACATAGTAAGTGCCCTAATAAATGTTCTTTCTCAGTCTCTCTGTCTCTCCCCATCTCTTTCTGTCTCCCTGTCTCCCCCTCCTTCCAGTGAGGGGAAGCCCACTACTCCTCTACATAGCCCCTCCATTTTGGAATAATCCTACTTCATCTAAAGTTTCTCCTTACTTTGAATTTAACTCTGCCTCCAACACATTTCACTCATTACTCCTTATTCAGCCTCCCAAGACCAAGCAGAACAAGTATAATGCCTCTTTCTCATGACTGACCACCATCTTGAGAAGACAACTATCATGCCACTAACACATCTTTTCCTTTTCTCCAGGTTAAGCATTACCATCACTCTCGACTGCTTCATATATGTCCTCACCATTCTAGCCATCCTATTCTGGACACGGACTAGCTTGTCAATATCCTTCCTAAAATGTAGCACTCAGGTGGCACAGTAGACAGAGCTCTGGCCTTGGAGTCAGGAGGACCTGAGTTCAAATCCAGCCTCAAATGTTTGAAATTTACTAGCTGGGTGACCTTGGGCAAGTCACTTAACCCCAATTGTCTCACCCCCCAAAAAATGTAAAAAAAAATGTAGCACTCATATCTACAGTCATGGGATCACAGAATTTTTAATTAGAAGGAACCTTAGAGTTAATCTAATCCAACCAATTCATTTTATAGACTAAGGAACTGAGACCTAGAGAGAGATGATGCACCTTGCCCAAGGTCACATAGGTTCTAAGTGGCAGAGATAGAATTTTCACTCAGATCTACTGACACCAGCAAGTTGCCTAAGGGCAGAGACTCTTTTTGGTTTTGTCTTTATATGCTCCAATCCTAGTACGGTTCCTTGGCACTGACTGTTTCCCATGCCTGGAATATTCTCCGTTCTAATCGGGCTTCTTTCAAAACTTAGCTCAAATCCTACTTCTAGCGGGAGTCCTTTCTCAGTACCCCTACCTGCCAATGCCTTCCCCTCTCAGATTGCTTTCTTTTTATTCTGTATATACCTTGTCTGTACTTAGTTATCAATGTCACGTCTCTCCCATTCAAATATAATCTCCTTAAGGGTAGGGACTGTTTTTGCCCTTTTTTTGGGGGAGGGGGTGTATCTTCAGCATTTTGCCTGGAACGCAGTAAATGCTTGACAAATGCTAGTCTACTTACTGACTGACTTACAAAGAAGATGGTTAGTAAATGCTTGTTGAATTGGATTGGACTCTAAATTCCATGATGCTGAAAGAAGTCACACAACCATGATGACTAGACATTCATGACATCTAATCAGCAAATCTCAGCTGGCCTTTACATGGCAATGCTTTTAACCTTATCTGAATGATTTTTAAAAATATTTTTCTAGTGTTATTTTCTCTTTTTTTGTTTATCACTCTTACTTCCCACCAACATCATTAAGCCTTTCATTGTAACAAGTAAATTTGATCAAATGCAAAATAAATCAATACATTGACCATCTCTGAAACTATGACCACCATGATACACCACTAGTTCTTTTCCCACAAGAGGTGTGAGGCATGCTTCCCTGTCTGATTGCCATTACATTCCTCAAGGTAACTGTTCTAAACCTCTGCTTCACAATTCCCCACCCCCACTCCACCCCCTACCATGTTATCTTGCATTTTAGGAAGAGCAGAGGCCATCCACTGAGATCTTTCTTTTCCCTTATTTCTTGTCTTAAACTCATCTCCATCACCACTCACTCTCTCCTCCTTTGTGCCAGTCTCTGAGGTTGAGCTAGTCTTTCTCCTTGCCCAAGCCCAGCTTTATTCTCTCCTGGCTTCCATGATACTGCCTTCACTTGGCTCTCCTCCTGCCTGTCTGAATACTTGTCTTGTAGCCATCTTAGTCATCAACTATAACCTGCTTTTGGAAAGTGGCTGTATTCCAAGGCTTTGTTCTGGGCCCTCTGCTCTTCACTGGGTACACACTGTGCCTTGGTGATCTTATACGTTCCTCAAGTATCCCCAAGTAAACAGATGACTCCCAAATCTCTATATCCATCCCTAGCCTTTCTCCTAAATTCTAGCCTTGCATCACCAGATGCCACCTGGATATCCTACTGGCATCTCAAACTCACCATACTTAAAATAGAACTCATCTTCTCCCCAAACCTGCCTCTCCTCCAGTTTTTATAGAGGACAATGTCAAGTTCTAGTCATCAAGGTTCTCAGCCTTGAACTTTTCTGGGACTCTTCCCTCTTCATCATCCCCTTGTCCAATCAGCTGCTAATTCTTGTTGATTCTACCTCCACAACATTTTTTAATCTGTTCCTCTATTTTCCATTCTCATGGATACAACCCTAGTTCAGGCCCTCCTAATTTCTTGCCTGGACCATACCAGTAGTGTCCAAATTGTCCTCCTTAATTCCAGTCACTCCCCTCTCTAAGCTACCCTTCCCACAATGCCAAATTAATCATCTTCAAACACAGGTCTGAACAGAAAAGACACCCTTGCTCAAAATTTTTAGTGACTTTATATTGCCTTTAAAATAAAATACAGAGGGCAGCTAGGTTGCGCAGTGGACAGAGCACTGGCCTTGGAGTCAGGAGAATCTGAGTTCAAATTCAGCCTCAGACACATAACACTCAGTAGCTGTGTGACTCTGGGCAAGTCACTCAACCCCGATTGCCTCACCAAAACAAATAAATAAAAATAAAATAAAATAAAATACAAACTCCTTAGCCTGGCCCTTAAAGCAGCCAGATCAGCTGGTGGTAGCTTATTTCATATTATGTCTCTGCGGACACTCTGTACCATTCTATGTAGCTAGATACCAAACTCCACATTCCCTTTCTGGGTTCTCTGCACAGACTACCATGTGCCTAGAATGTGTTCCCTCCTTACCTCCAACTGACTTCAAAGCTCAGTTCAAGTACTACCTCCTATACGAAACAAGTCTTAATTTGCACTTCCACAATTGTTAATGAGGGTACTTTCCCTCCTATAATTTTTTTGAATTTACTCCTCTGTGTATACATATCCAACCTGGCACTCATTAGCTTCTAGGTCAACGGGTTGCCGTCCATACATGTCTGAAGCCCGGCTTCTTAATCATAGCCTCCAAACTTTATTGGCAGTCAAAATTTCAACTTTTGAATAGAATAGGGTGGGTCTTCCTGTTATAAGGTTCACTGGCAGTTTACAAGTACAAATGCAATAAGCTGCACATAGCCATCCGTCACTGTATTACTCTAGATACCAGCAGGTTTCTTTGTGTAGGAGAAAAGCATCTGATTTCTATTTATAGTTAATGCATTCGACAACACTTTATCTTCAGATGGGAAAGTTTCTCAAGTTATACATGCTAGAAGTAACATCCCTGTGAAGTAAATGAGCTAATTTATGATAGTGTCTAGTATCAGTAACCTCTTGGTATACCAGGAAGAACAAGGAAATTCAATGTGAAGAAAGGTGTTCACTCCAATAAATGTGTTGGCAAAAGTCCAAACGCAGTCTCACAGGAAGCAGTTAATTAAAGTTTTTATAACTTTTCAATTCCAGGCAATTCCAGAGGGATGGTCAAAGGCCTTCAGGTTCCAAGTGTACCTGAACGAGAATGTCCTCTACAATATATTTGTCAGGCCACCATCCAATGTTTGCTTAAAGACCTCCAGTATGAGGGAATCTCACTACCCGCTATGGCAGCCTATTTGACTTCTGGGTAGTTTGGATTGCTAGGAATATTTTTCTTTACACCAAATCTGCTAAATCTGCTTCTCTATAATTTTCACCCATTGTGCCTATGGGGCTGAAAATGCCCCAATAATAACAGCTAACATTGACATAGTTGTTAAAGGTTTTAATTCTTTTTTTTCAATCATATCCAATTCTTCATGACCTCTCCAGCTCACTTTACAGATGAGGAAACTGAGGCAAACAGGGTTAAGTGACTTGCCCAGCGTCATATAACTAGTAAGTATCTGAGGCCAGATCTGAAGTCAGGAAGATGAGGCTTCCTGACTCCAGGCCCTGCACTCTAACAATTGTTCCACCTAGATGCCCAATTTTTAATGTACATAGCACATAAAATCTGAGGCTCTCTAGGCTATATCTTCATTTTTCTGTGCCTAACAATGGTATTCTTAGAATATTTCAGTAACATGCCAACCAGGTTTCCATTTTCTCCTCTCCTTCTAGTCTGCAGCATCCCTTAAGAATAAGCACTACTTCTTATGATGGATACATGCTGGGTGTGGTTGTAATATTGGTCTTAGAATCCACCCAAGCATCTGTATCCCGTGTTCAAGTCACATCATGTTTGGGGGTGGAGGGACACTCTCTCACACTGCCATGACAATCAACCAAATCAGTAAGCATTTATTAAGGGCCTACTCTATACTAAGCTCTGGGGTTACAAAGCCAAAAGGAACATGCTTCTTGTCTTCGAAAAAGTTACGTTTTATTGGCGTAGTTAGAATGAAAGGTTATATCCTAATATCATGTTTGGAATAGTTCCCCTTTCCTTCCCTAGGGAAGAAATCAGTCTCTGTAAGAACTCAGTGATTGAGGCTTATACATATGAGGCTTATATATGAGGTTATACACTCACTTTCCATTCACTCCTCTCTTTGTGTAATCTTTCTAGGAAATTTGGAAGGCTTTGTGCCTCAGAATATTCACAGAGACCAGCATTCCCACTGTGCCCACTCCTCAACATCTTAACCTATACCTGCTCAGAGATTCAAAGTAGTTGGCAGGGTCTTCCAGATGGTGTACTCATAACAGTTCAGTAATATTCCCCAAATCCACTGTGACTTGTGTTTATCCCAGCAGAGCAATCCTCTAAAAACCTATAAACTATTTCCTTAGCTTATTTTCCCAGCAAAACCCACTGCCCACTAGGCTTGCCAACCAAGTTCAGCTACTGCAAATAGAGAAGATATATGCTTCATTGAATCATAGGACACTTATCTACATCTTGTTCAGCTACTTCATTTTACAGTTGAGAAAACTTGAGGCCCACAGAGGTGAAATGACTCACCCAAGGTCACACAGGTAGTATAAATCAGAGACCTGAACCCAGCTTCTCTGACTCCTGAAGGAGTGATCTTTCTGCTGTAACAAACTCTTCACACCAGTTGACTACTCAGAATGCAACCCTTGTCTTTCATAACATGAAAGGTTCAGATTCACTTTGGGGGATTTCTCACTTTTACTCACTCTCTTCCTAGAAAATCTAAGAAAATTACCGTCTCACACTACTCAGCATTCTACTACCAGCTCCCATAACTTTCCAAACCAATATAGCACCCATTAGACACCAGCCCCCATATGAGTACTCTACTTTTATTAATATGTAAGCTCCTAGAGGGCAGGAACTGTCTTTGCCTTTGTATTTGTATCCCCAGCTTAACTTAACACAGTGCTTGGTACATACTGAGTGCTTAATAGATTCTGGTTTCCTTCCTTCCTTTATTTATTCATTCACAAAATTGGAAAAAAAAAAGTCATAGAAGAAAACTAAATGGAATCTAAAGAGAATCAAACTAGAATCTGAAACTGAATGTTTGAAAAACAAAACAAAACAGGAACCTTTGAATCCAACCATTCAACCCAAAAAGCACAGCCCTCTGGAGTCAGAAGAGCTGAGTTCAAATCCTACTTCAGATACTTACTGTGTGACCTTGGGTAACTTACTTCCAAGGCAGCTAAGTGGCACAGTAGATTAAGTGTTGAGCCTGGAGTAAGGAAGTGTTCAAATCCCGCCTCAGACACTAGATCCTGGGTAAGTCACTTAACATTTGTCTCAGTTTCCTCACTTGTAAAATGGGGATAATAATAGCACCTACTTCCCAGAGTTGTGAGAATTAAATGAGAAAATGTTTTTAAAATGTTTACCACAGTGCCTGGCACATAGTAGGCACTTAATAAGTGTTTATTCCTATCATTTTCCCTCACCCCCTGGACCTCAGTTCCCTCACTGGCAAAATGTGGTTATTGAACTTGCCTCTGAAGTCCCTTGCAGGTCAAGACCTTAGATCCCATATTCTCAGCAAGGTAGACAAGTTTCTTGTCCATCTGAGTGACACATGCTGACTCTTCTTTTCACCAGATGGTTTTTAGGGTAGAGTTACCTCTTTGAACTCCTCAGAGAAAAGCATAATCAAAGTACTAATATTAAAGTCATGAGCTCCTCTATGTCCAGATTAGGAAATCTATTGCCACTGTTGGTCAATTATCAACAAAATTTATAATTCCTAAGTAGAAAGACACCTTTGTTGGTGTCTTTATCTACACTCAAGTGGATGGGAGGAAGAAAAAATGTAATTTCAGGTTCACAGTCATAATGGGACGTGTTAAAATACCAGTTGCTAGCAGATTTGGATTTCTAATGTCCAGTCACTTTAAAGAAAGTGCAGTAATATCAGAATAATCAAAATGCTGTATGATTTCATTTTTTGTCTAATGATTAGGTTTCCCTTAAAATACATGCCTTTGTTTACAACGAGGGACAGTGGAAAGGTCACATTGGCTCTGAAGTCAGAGGACCTGGATTCAAATCTCGTCTCTTATACTTTCTACCTATGTGTCCTTAGGCAAATCACTTAATCTACCTGGCCTCAATTTCAACTGTAAAATGAGGGTATTGGATTAAATGACCCCTGAGGTTCTTTATAGGTCTAAATCTTTGATATTTTAGATATAAAATTCCCCTTTAATAACCTGTATGACTCTATTATTGGCAACAACGTTATTCCTCCAACAATGAAATTAGAAATGGTGGATCTTAGTTATTATCATTATTATTGTTGGCTGATGGAGGCATCCAACTGACTAATCAATTAGGCAGTTAAATGTCATAGTGGATAGAATGCTAGGCTTGGCATCAGGAAGACCTGAGTTCAAATCCCACCTCAGACACTTACTAATGGTGTGACCCTAGGTAATATTACTTAACCTCTATTTGCCTCAGTTTCTTCAACTATAAAAATGGGAATAATAACAGCACTTCCTTCACAGAGTTGTTGTGAAGATTAAAAGCAATTAACACAGGACATGAGTAGTAGTAGATGCTAAACACATTTATTTCCTTTTCTTCCCCCTAATCGTTTTCACAGCCTTGAATCAATGGCTTGGATTCACTGTTTATTGAAGTGAATTTCCCATAGTTATGGTACTAAAGGGTCAGGTGAGATTGTTTAATAAATTAAAAAGGATTTTGCCTAGGTACCTCTCCATATAACACAGGGCCTTGGCTTTTCTTGAGGACTTGGAAGAGGCCTAGATTGATTGAAAAGTTCTCTATTCAGATTTCAGTAGGATAAGAAGTAATCTCCCTACCCTCATTCTTAGTTCCTTTCAAATAAAAGGATTCTTTTGGGATGCCAAATCTAAATTACTGAATTAGTTAAATATTTCCAGTCTATTTCACAGAAGAACATTCAATTCATGCAACGCCTAATGGCACCACCGCTCTAGGTTTAAAGTAATCTGGATCTTTGTGTTTTATTATTGTTTCTCTTAAATTAATATAAAAATTAAAACAACGCTCTTAAAAAGACATTTTATAATTTAATGCTTAGATTTTTCTTTTGTAGTTCTCCAAGGTTAGAACATAAACAGACACAACACAGGAAACATTTTTAGGTAACAGGAAAATTATAGTAGGGTAATAACAGAGCCAGTATTTTAATAACACAAAGAAAACATTACTAAGATGTTTAGGAAAGAGTTAAGTGGTGATTTTTCTTTTTTCGCTTTCAAAGATAATGCCTAAAAATATAGGCTTAGTAGAAAGACCTCAAGCCATAATGATATGTCATGTGCTATCCCAAATACACATCATTAGAATCAAGATTTGCAGCAGCCTTCTTTATTTACAGTTTTCTTGACTTGCCTTTGTAAGACAAGAAAGAGGAAAATGTATCTTTTTTCCAAGAATAACCAAGAATTTTAATAACCAAGACGTCTGGCCTATTGGGTCAGTGAATTGGGTTGCTCTTTTCCACACTTGCTTTTTGGCTTCTCATCCCTTAAAAGCTGTGAAGAGATTCTGATGCTCAACTTTTTTTTATGAAATGAAAAGATATTGCTGATAGCATTTGGGTATGGTAGGAATTATCATCAAAAGCAAAAATCCAATATGCCAGGAAGTAGACTGGGATTCTACTAGATCATAAACTCATTGAGGACAGGAACCGTCTTCCTGTGTCTCTCTGAGTGCCTAGCAAAGTGCATTGAACAAAATGGGCACTAAATCCAACCATTTGCCAAGAATTTGTTGGGGGATTACTCTTAATAAAGAGTTGTCGAATGAATGGATTTGTTAAATACCTATTTAACTTTAAAATAAGTTAAACAGGTACTTAAGTCCATTCAATTAAGTATTTATTTAGAATTCATTATATGCAATATGGCATAATGGATAGATAGTTGTCCTGAAAGTCAAGGAAACCTGGATTCAAGTCCTGCTTCTGACACATACTGGCTGTGTGGCCCTAAGCAAATCATTTAACCTCTTAGTGCTCTAGGCCAGAGGGCTTGGATGCATCGGTAGCTTGGTGGCCAGTTCAACCCAAACCAGATTAAAGTATAATTGGGAAATATTTAAGAAAATGAATAAAATATAAAAAAGCATGGATAGTGTTAATTTTTGGTTTTCCAAGACAATATGAAACCTATATTTCTGTTTGAATTTGGCACCCCTGCTCTAGGCAACTGTCTACAACTGGTACTGACTTGCATCTTTAGAGAAAGTTTCTTATACTAATGGAATCGTAGGTCCAGTCCTAATTCTATCCCTACCATGTGTGAAACACGACACTAAAGGCTGTGGAAATAAAATCAAAATGAAACAGTGCCTGCCCTCAAGGACCTTATTTTATGGTTGTTTATATATATTGTTTATATATATATATAATATATTTATATATTATATATGTAATATATTTATATATTATATATAAACACACACACACACACACACACACATATATATATATACTCACATGCACACATCTAAAATATTTGCAGACTTTCACATGACCCTATCTGTAATTAAACAATTCAATAAATATTAAACCTACTGTGCTCATGTCGCTGTGCGAGGGATACTAAGATAAAAAAACATAATAAATCTCCCTGGCCTCTGGGAGAACATGTGGACACAAGTTTGATACAAGGAAAGATGGAAGAAGGGGCAGATTTTGGGGAGAGAGTGATGACATCAGTTTTATACATGTTGGTTCTCAAGGATTGTTGAGCCATTCAAGTGGAGAGATCCAAGGGGCAGTTGGAAATCTGGGACTGGAGCTCAGGGGAAAGTTTGGGGATGGGTATGCATATTTGGAGTTCACCTGTATAGAGGTGATAATTTAATTCAAGTTATGGAAGTGGGAGGGAGAGAGAGACAGACAGACAGACGGAGAGACAGAGACAGAGAGAGAGGGAGAGGGACAGAGAGAGAGAGAGAGAGAGAGAAAGAGAGAGAGAGAGAGAGGGAGAGAGAGACAGTTTTGGGGGTAGATCCATGGTTTAAAAATAGTAGATTGATTTAAAAAATATAAAAGAACAGTCAGACAGATAGGAGAACCAGGAGAGAGGAATGTTGCTGTTTGTACTTCATTTTTGAAGAGGACCAATGTCATTACAGGTAACGTCTTGACTTGCTCATGAATTGGATTTAAGTAAATTGCATAAAGTTGTCAGCTTCATTCTCTTTTCCTATGTCATCAAAGTCCAGTGGCAGGGCAAAAGTGAAGACAACTGACAGTGGCCCAGGATGGAGTGGATGACATTGGCGTCTTTGATATTTGATCAAGTTCTCAGCTCTCTACAATGCCTGCTTCAGCTGCCTCGATGGTCATTGGAACAAATTGTTCTTACTCACCCATTCTGCCAGGGGAAGTCTTCATGTTCTTGGGGTAGGCATCTCCACAACTCACTGATGGGTTTGAAGCCTATTGGTTATAACCCTCAACAGTTTGTCCATGAAAGTGGACACCAAAGGTGAGTGAGCAGCCCTGAAAAGGATTCAGCAAACCCTCACGCCAGAGGTGCTAGACCTCCCTGAACACCCATACACCCGACTGACTAAAAAGAAGCCCTGGGCATAGATGCAGTGTGGTCTAAATCAATCAACAAGCATTTATTAAGCGCTTATTATCTGCCAATGTGTCAGGCACTGTGCTAAGTGCTAATAAATGAATGAATGAGTATTTATTAAATATTTACTATCTGCCAGACACTCTGCTAAGTGCCGGTGATATAAAGAAACATCAAAAACCTTGTCATATAATCAATGAGTCAGTCAATAAAATGTCAGTGAGTCAATAAACAGTCAGTGAGACAGTCAATAAATATTAAGTGCCAGACACTGTGCAAAGGAGTACAGACACAAAAAGAGCCAAAAGACAATCCCTACCTTCAAGGAGCTTGCAATCAAGTAGAGGAGACCACAAGCAAACAAGCTATATACACGGGATAAATAGGAAATAATTAAGACAGGAAGTCATTTGGATTAAAAGAAGTAGGGAAAGACTTCCTGTAGATAATGGAATGTTAGTTGGTACTTGAAACCAGGGAAGCCAGTAGGTGGATGAAGAAGGGAGCATTTTAGGCATGGAATAAGTTCAAGGAAGAAAAACTATTAAAAAGAATGTGGCTGTGTCCAATTCTGCAGAAAGGGCAAGGAGTATGACTGAAAAAAGGGACATTGTATCTGAGGCAGGGAACTGGAAGAGAATGGTATAATTTGCAACTTGATTCCTAGAATTGAGATCATAGGATCACAGATTTAGAGCCAGGGGCTCTCAAAGGCTCCTAGTCCAACTGCCTCATTAGGCAGGTGAGATAAAGTGATTTGCCCAAAGTCACATAAGACTTTGTAAGTAGCAGAGCCAAGATTTGAACTGGGGACTTTTTACTCAAAGTCTAATGATATTTCCAGTGTAATACTATTTATTCTAGTAGAAAATCGTGTTGAAAACTAAAAATAAATTAATTTAAAAAAAAAGAAAATTTTTAAAAAGTAAAAAGAAAAGAAAGAAAAGAAAAGAAAATTGGTTGGTATGGATGAATGAATATTGTATTTGTAGTCAAATGGTCTGGATTTTAATTCTGGCCTTGCCATTTACTGCTTGTATGAACTTGGGCAAAACACTTCTCAATCTCTCAGAAGAGTGTAGAGACCTTTAAATTTTACAGTTATCTGCCGTCAGATAACTTGCTCCAATCTGAAGCAAAGTGAGCATTTTGCAGTTTCCATATGAGGTTTTGTATCTTTTTTTCACCTTTTTAAAAATTAATTTATTTTGCTTTATCAACAATCACTTCCACAAGTATTCTAGTTTTAAATTTTCTCCCTCTCCCTCCTCACTTCCCTCCCCAAGATAGTGCTCAATCTGATATAGGCTATACATATACATTCTTATTAAACATATTTTCACATTAGTGATGTTGTAAATAAGAATTAGAGCCAATAGGAGGAACCACCAGAAAGAGGAAACAAAACACAACAGAAGAAAAAAAATAACAAATAGTATGCTTCGATCTGCATTCAAACTCCATAGTTCTTTCTTTGGATGTGGATAGCATTTTCCATCATGAGGCCTTTAGAGATGTCTTAGATCCTTGTATTGCTGAGAAGGGTTAAGTCTATCAATATTAGTCATCTCACAACATGGCTGTTGCTGTGTACAACGTTCTCCTGCTTCTGCTCATTCCACTCAGCAACAGTTCATATAAGTCTTTCCAGGTTTTTCTGAAGTCTGCCTGCTCATCACTTCTTATAGCACAATAGTATTCTGTTACATTCATATGTCGGGTTTTTCATCTTCCAGGACATGTCAGCACCACATCAGGGGGCTCATGAAAAGGGCAGCCCAGAAAAGATTATTGCCTGAAGGTAACTCAGCTATTTCGAAGCCCCGCCTGAGCTAGACTTGAGCTGTCCCAGCTCACTCCCAGGCCAGTGCTGGTGGAAAATAGCTCCAGCCTGAAGGCAGGACCACTTCCCAAGTTATTAAAAAAAAATTCTAGAAAAGATCCAAGAGAGGAGAAATCTAATTTTAAAAATGGTCTTTAACCTTCTTATATTTAAGGACAGAAGGCTTTTCTGTTATCTGCAGATCCTCCACCCTTGAACTCTCTCCTTCCTTCTTCAGTGAGTTTAGTGCCTGGCTCACACTCTTTTTTTCCTCCCCAAATCAGTCAATCAATATTTATTAAGCATTAAGCATATAAAATTATCTGATAATTACAAAATAATAATAATTATTTGTTACGTGTTGTGTTTAGTGCTGAGAATAGAGAGATAAAAGACAGTGCCTGGTCTCAAAGAGCTCACAATGTAATGGAGGAGAGGGGAAGACAGCATTCCCATAACTATACACAAACAAGGTGCATATAAGATAGCTTGGAAATAAGCAACGGAGAGCAGATATTAGCATTAAGGAAGAGGAATGGGAGAAGTTTCTTGCAGAAGGTAGGATTTTACCTAAAATTTCCTCCTTTGTCACAGCAATACCACTATTAGGGCTACATCCTAAAGAGATCAAAGAAAAGGGAAAAGGACCCACATGTACAAAAATATTTATAGCAGCTCTTTTTGTGGTGGTAAAGAATTGAAAATTGAGAGGATGCCCATCAGTTAGGGAATGGCTGAGCAAGTTGCAGTATATGAATGTAATGGAATTCTATTGTGCTATAAGAAATGATGAGCAGGCAGACTTCAGAAAAATCTGGAAAGACTTATATGGAATGATGCTGAGTGAAGTGAGGAGAACCAGGAGAACATTGTACACAGAAACAGCTACACTGTGACATGACTAACGTTGATAGACCTAGCCCTTCTCAGCAATGCAAGGATCTAAGACATCTCCAAAAGTCTCATGAAGGAAAATGCGATCCACATTCAAAGAAAGAACTATGTAGTTTGAATGCAGATGGAAACATACTATTTGCTTTTTTGTTTTGTTTTGTTTTGTTTCTTCTCTCTTGTGGTTCCTCCCATTCATTCTAGTTTGTCTTTACAACATGACTAATGTGAAAAATATATTTAATAAGAATGTATATGTAAAGCCTAAAAAAAAATGACAAGCAGGACGGTTTCAGAAAAATGTGGGAAGTTGTATATGAGAACCAGGGAACAGGGTACACAGTAACAATGATCAACTTTGGAAGACTTAAGCTATTCTAATCAAGACAATGATCCAAGAAACAATTCCAAGGGCCCTTGATGAAAACTGCTATCCACCTGCAGAGAGAGAACTAGTAAACTCTGAATGCAGATTGAAGCATTTTTCTTTAACTTTCTTTATCTTTCGTGGTTTTTTTGTCTGTGTTTTCTTTAGCAACATGGCTAATATAAAAATATGTTTTGTGTGACTTTGCATGTATAATTGATATAAAATTTCTTATCTTTTCAAGGAGGGGGGAGGGATGGAAAAGAGAAAGAGAATTTCTCATTCAAATTTTTAGAAAATGAATGTCAACATTTTTTTACATGCAATTGGGAAATATTTAACAAAATGAATAAAAATATATTGAAAAAAATAGAGGTGCACTCAGGAAAAAAAATGAGGTCCTACATGACAGTGACTGTTTTTTGCCTTTCTTGTATTCACAGCACTGAACTCAGTGATTGACACATAGTAAGTGCTTAATAAATGCTTGTTTTCTGACTAACTGTAAAAAATACAACTCCCAGAATTCCTTTTACCAAAACAGCTTAATTGAAGCAGGTCTAATCCTGTAAATCTGGCAGCTGTTGAAAGTTCCTGGGTTACACAATCCTTAGCTGAGCCAATGTCTGTTCTCTGAGGTTTCTTCTTCTTCTTTTTTTTTTTTTTGCTCCTTACTTCCTGGAACTGGGACTGTTTTAAGAAACTGAATACTTCTAGCTGGGTTATACCAGTGTACATCAAATTCCTGAATTATTGCTTAATATTCTTCTCAGAGATGAAGGTAAGTATTCACTTCTACATCTATTTTCTGTCAATCTGTGTGCATCAGATTCGTTTTCAAATACTGACCAGAGGGTTCGCTAAGATTGCTCTCATTTAACCTCCTCCCCTTGCCCAACCCTCAGAGAGTGAGCTTTCTGGCCCAGAGGGTATGCATGTTATCTGAGCATCAGCCCGGCCGATTTCAGAGAGGTTACTTCTCTCCCCCTATCCCCACCATGAAGTTTTAGCCCCAGCAACTCCCAATTTAGACCCCCCTTCTATTGTTATTTGAGTTGGTGGAGTTTCCTCCCTGAAACCACAAATGCCTGAAATTTGTTTTTTAAAAATCATTTTAAAATTAAAAATAAACAAAAATTATTTTATCATCAACATAGTACGCATTGATAAACCACCAATAAACATAAAAAACAAGCAGCGTGGTGCAGAGAACAGTAGTTTAATCTTACATCAGAAATTTACAAACTGCTGCACCTAGGGCAAATCATTTCATCTCTCCGAATCTCAATTTCTTCGTCTGTAAAATGAGCGGGTTGGACTAGATGACTTTGGAGGATTGTTTCAGCTATAAAAACCTGTGAATAACATATGAGCATTTAACAGTTGAGAACGAATGAATCCAAAGAAGGCACAAATGTTTTCTCAGTGTCCCTTTCCAAGTTTGTCCGAAGCTCTGTTAAATTTGGCTCGATTACAAATGTCTGTTTTTGGACCAGACCTACCTAAGATGGCATTGTTGTGGGAAACTCCTTATGAGGAAACTCCCTCTACCAATGTTATAATCTTAGAGGATTGTGTGGGAGCACTGAGAAGTGAGGGGATTTGCTCAGGGTCATACAGCCAGGGTCAGAGGCAGGATTTGAATCACAAGTCTTCCTCAAGCTAAATTGCTTTCAGTTTTGTTTTTGGTCTTGTTTTTGCTTTTTCTACTACAATTAAAGCAAGTAGGAATATTTTTGTGCAGGAAGGGCCTTTTATCCTTCTTGGGTGTGTGTGAGGGGGGTGGGGGAGATGATTTTAAAAAATTAAAAAATTTAAAAGAATTTTAAAAATTTTTAAAAATTAAAAAAAGGCATGATCTGTTCTGTGTCTCTTCATATGTATTACCTGTTTGCTTGGAAGTGTCTAGATCTGTGCTTTCCTGGTGGGGAAACTCCCTCTACCAATATGACGACTATTCTTCAATTCTTAGAGATTAACCTGGGGGCACAGAGAGTCTAGGTGACATGTCCAGGATCACACAGTCAATACATGTCTCAGGCAAGACTCGAACCCAGGGCTGCCTGATCCCCTTTGTTCTGTGAAGTTTGGATTTAGTCAAAGGGCCTCACTTGAGGGCCACATGTGGCCTCGAGGTGGCAGGTTTTCCACCCCTGCTGTAGACTATAAGAGGCAGAGAAGGGCTGACCTGCATTTATAAAAGGTGTTTCCTTATTCAAAAGTTCCTTGTAATACAAAATCACAAGTCTAATCTCCATCTTAGACTTAAAGCTAATGTATATATACACGTGTCTACTTTATGTTATCATGCATAATATAATAATATATAAATGTTTATATATATATGTGTGTGTTTGTATACGTTATCTCTGTGTAGACACTGATACACCTACAGGGACAGCTGGATAGTGCAGTGGATAGAACACCAGGCCTGGAGTCAGGAAGACTCATCCTCTTAGTTTAAATCTGTCCTTAGACACTTACTAGCTGTATGACCCTGGGCAAGTCACATAACCCTATCTGCCTCAGTTTCCTCATCTGTAAAATGAGCTGGAGAAAGAAATGACAAACCACTGCAATATCTTTGCCAAGAAAACCCCCAATGTGGTCAAGAAGAGTCGGACACGACCGGACAGCACCATACATGTATCTTTTTATCTAGAGTTTATCTAGAGTTTCCAAGAAATGATTATTGAAACTAGGATTCACTTTTATGATAGTGTCAATGACCTAAACGGGAAGCCTTAGAATTTCTTTGATCAGTACTGCAGTAACTGGAGTCCAATTCTAGGTGTGAAAAGAACAACGGGGAAATGGATAAGGAATGACTTCATGATGGAATCCTTTCAGTCTCTGGTCAAAAGAGCTGGCTATTAACTGATATGGTACTAGCTTTTGTACTATTTGAAGAGTTTTTTGTATGTGTGATATTGGATTAGCTTTTGTAATGTGAGAGTTTTTTTGTGTATTCAGTATCAGGGCTACAGATCTATTTCAAATACCCCATCTTGGAAAGGTAGCAGAATAGAATCTCAGAATTTCAGAGCTGGGAGTAACCTCTATGGCTTTCTAGTCTAACACATAACTGGAAGAGAATTCCTTCACTAACATGCCTGACAAATGGTCATCCTGCTTTTGCCCAAAAACCACCTGAGGCAGCCCATTCCCCTTTTGGATGGCCCCGGTTGTTTTTGGATAATAACTCATTGTTATGTAGTTTTTCCTTAAGCTGAGGTTCAGTTTATCTCTTTATAACCTCTACCTATTCATTTTGTCCTATAGGGGCCAAGCAGAACATTTCTAATTTTTTTTTTCTACATGACAGATCTTCAGATACTTGAAGACAACTATCTTATGTCCCTGGCTAAGTCTTCTCCAGGCTAAACAGCCCATTTCTTCACCCCTGTGTGGCATGACCTTAAGGCTCTTAATTGTCCTGGTTGCCTTCTTTTGAATGCCACCTAGTGAATCAATATCCTTCCAAAAATGTGGCATCCAGAACAAAAACAGTATTTCCAATATGTTTTAACCTGGGCAGAATACAGTGAGACTGTTACCTCTTTAACTTACTTCCTTGAATCTATCCTTCTCTTAAATCAACCTAAGACTGTTAATTTTCTTGGCCACCACATCATACAATTATCTCATTTGACCTTACAGTCCACTAAAACCCCAGATCTTTTTTTCAGGCAAATTGTTGTCTGGTCAAGTTTACTCCATCTTGTGATGCTCATTTATGGAACCCAAAGGTAAATATTTACATTTTTTCTCATTCTCATTATTACATTGATTCTATTGGATAGTCGAGCCTATCAATTAACTTTTTGGATCCTGATTCTGTCATCTAGAGTCTGAGCTATTGCTCCTAGCTTTGTGTCATATACAAATTTGATAAATATTTGAGTTAGCCCCAATCTGGGCACCAATTTGAATTAGCGTTATTTACCTAGATGTATAAGAGTTTTCCTTAAAATGAACATGAATTGATCCTGTTCTACCCATTTCACTTTCTACATTTGATTTGATAGATTTATTGAAGGACATCCTTTATAACCCATGGGAGCCTCAAGAGGGATGGGGGTTTGTGTGGGGAGAACCCAGCAAAGGCTTTTTGGACCTCTTTTGCAGTTTGGGTTAGACTCTTTTTTTTTTTAATTAAGGTTTTTTTTTATTTTATAAACATTTTTTAACATGTTTTTAAAACTTTGGGTTCCAAATTTTCTCCCTTCCTCCCTTCCCACCCACCTTCCTTGAGAAGGCAAGAAACTTGATACAGGATATACATGTGTAGTCATGCAAAACACTTCCATAGTAGTCATGTTGTAAAAAAACTAACTATAGTTCCCTTCATTCTATCCCACTCCCCGTTTATTTTATTCTCTCTTTTGACCCTGTCCCTCCTCAGAAGTGTTTGCTTCTGATTATACCCTCCTCCAATCTGACCTCCCCTCTATCATCCCCCTGCTCTCTTATCCCCTTCCTCCCTATTTTCTTGTAGGGTAAGATAGATTTCCATAACCAATTAAGTGTGTGTTATTCCCCCTTTAAGCCAAATCTGGTGAGAATAAAATTCACTCATTCCCTCTTACCTTCCTCCACTTCGCCTCCACTGTAAAAGCTGTTTCTTGTCTGTTTTATGTGAAATAATTTACACCATTCTACCTCTCCCTTTCTCTGTCTCCCAGTATAATCCTCCCTCACTTGAATTTTATTCTCTGGATATCACCACTTCATCTTCAACTCACCCTGTGCCCTCTATCTATATATACATATAATTTTTTCCCCTCCAACTACCCTAATACTGACAAAGATTTCATGAGTTACAAATATTATCTTTCCATGTAGGAATGTAAACAGTTCAACCTTAATAAATTCCTTATGATTTCTCTTTCCTGTTTACCTCTTCATACTTCTCTTGGGTCTTGTATTTGAAAGTCGACTTTTCTATTCAGCTCTGGTCTTTTCATCAAGAATGCTTGAAAGTCCTCTATTTCACTGAATGACCATTTTTTTCCCCTGAAGGATTATGGTCAGTTTTGCTGGGTAGGTGATTCTTGGCTGTAATCCTATCTCCTTTGACCTCCGGAATATTATATTCCAAGCCCTGTGGTCCCTTAATGTAGAAGCTGCTAAATCTTGTGTTATCCTGATTGTGTTTCCACAATACTGGAATTGTTTCTTTCTGGCTGCTTGCAATATTTTCTCCTTGACCTTGAAACTCTGGAATTTGGCTACAATATTCCTAGGAGTTTTGCTTTGGGGATTTCTTTCAGGAGGTGATCAGTGGATTCTTTCAATTTCTATTTTGTCCTCTGGTTCTAGAATATCAGGGAAGTTTTCCTTGATAATTTCTTGAAAGATAACATCTAGGCTCTTTTTTTTTATCATGGCTTTCAGATAGTCCAATAATTTTAAAATTATCTCTCCTGAATCTATTTTCCAGGTAAGTTGTTTTTCTTTTCTTCTTTTTTTCAATTTTTTTACGGGTTTTTTTTTTTTAAAGACAATTGGGGTTAAGTGACTTGCCCAGGGTCACACAGCTAGTAAGTGTCAAGTGTTTGGTCTAAGGTCAGATTTGAATTCAGGTCCTCCTGACTTCAGGGCCAGTGCTCTATCCACTGCACCACCTAGCTGCCGCCAGTTGTTTTTCCAATGAGATATTTTACCTCGTCTTCTATTTTTTCATTCATTTGGTTTTGTTTCACAATGTCTTGATTTCTCATAAAGTCACTAGCTTCCAATTGCTCCATTCTAATTTTTAAGGAAGTATTTTCTTCAGGGAACTTTTGAACTTCCTTTTCCATTTGGTCAATTCTGCTTTTTAAGGCATTCTTCTCCTCATTGGCTTTTTGGACCTCTTTTGCCATTTGGTTTAGGCTATTTTTTAAGTTGTTATTTTCTTCAGTATTTTTTTTTTGGTCTCCTTTAGCAAGCTGTTGACTTGTTTTTCATGATTTTCTTGCATCACTCTCATTTCTCTTCCCAGTTTTTCCTCTACTTATCTTACGTGCTTTTCAAAATCCTTTTTGAGCTCTTCCACGGTCTGGGACCGATTCATATTTTTCTTGGAGGCCTTGGATGTAGGAGCTTTGACTTTGTCATCTTCTTCTGGTTGTATGTTTTGATCTTCTTTGTCACCAAAGAAAGATTCTATGGTCTGACTTTTTTTTGTGCAGTTTGCTGCACAATTACTTAACTTTTAAACTCTTTGTTGAGGTAGGGATCTACTTCTAGTGTGGATAATGTACTGTCCCAAGCTTCAGGGGTTTTGTGCAGCTGTTTTCAGAGACACTTCTAGGGACCTTAAATTTTTAGTTCTTCCAAGGTGGTATGGACAAGGGCAAGGTGTTTACCCCTTTCCTGGCCTGGGCTCTGATATATGAGTGACCACAAGCAATCTTTTCTGCCTTGGAACTTTTTCTGCCTCTCCACCACCACTACAACCTCTATCATGCCAGTGCTCTGTCTCGCCCCAGGACTGCCACTCAGATCCAAGCATGTGACCTAGATCCAAGCATGGGCAAAGCAAGAGATTCCTGCCTCAGTGCCATCAAAGAGATTCCTGCAATCCTCCTCTGATCAACCACTTGATTCCCCCTCAGTCTGTGGGCCAAGAGCTCCAGAAGCAGCTGCTGTCCTAGGGCTGTGCCAGGACTGGGGCCGAGACCGAGTTTCTCTCTCATCACAATCACAGACCTTTCCTACTGACTTTCTAAGTTGTCTTTGGTGTTTGTGGGTTGAGAAGTCTGGAAACGACCACAGCTGCCCTTGATTTGGTGCCCGAGGCCTAGTCCAGGTTTGCTGAGGCCTGGTCTTTGCCTGTGCGCCCACACTGAACAGTGCTCCTCTCCAAGCCTGGTGCAAAAGATCTTTCCAATTAACCATCCAGGTTGTCTTATGCTGCAGATTTGTTTCACTCTGTCTTTTTGTGGGTTCTGCTGCTCTAGAATTTGTTAGGAGCCATATTTTATAGATATTTGGAGGGGTTTGGGGGAGAGCTTAAGCAAGTCACTGCTTTTACTCTGCCATCTTGGCTCTGCCCCCTCCATATGAGCTATTCTTGATGAAGCCATGCTGTTTGTTATGGTCACAACTTATTTTCTACATGTGCACTAACCGTCTTTTTAATAATATGTTCTAGAATTTTGCCGAGTGGATAGAGCACTGAGCCTAAAGTCAGGAAGACTCATCTTCCTCAGTTCAAATCTGTCCTCAGACATTTACTAGCTGTGTGACCTTGAGCAAATCACTTAACCCTGTTTCCCTCAGTTTCCTCATCTGTAAAATGAGCTGGAGAAGGAAATGGCAAACCACTTCAATACTTCTGCCAAGACAACCCCAAATGGGGTCATGAAGAGTCAGACACAACAGCAACAAATTTTGCCAGGAATTGAGGCCAAACTCCCTGGGCTGTGCACAGTTTTCAGGTTCCATTCTCTTTCCTCCCTTGAAATTTGAGACAACAGTAGTCTTCTTCCAATTTGGTAGTAACTCTTGCATTCTCCATTTTCTTCCAAAGGATCATTGATACAGGCTCAGGAGTCATCTCTGACGGTCTTTTAAAACCAGAGTTCATGTGGGCCTGGTGACTTGAATTAATAAAAAGATAGATAGTGTTCTTTTATTATCTCCTCACTTCTCTTGGACATAAGTATTAGCTATCTTTGTTCCAGACTTTCTAATCCAAAAGTCATTCTCCTTGGCAGAAAAAAATAGAAGAAAAATTAGAATTAAGTAGATCTATTTTTTCTCTCTTAGTATCTATCACTAGCAAGGCAAATCCCAGATTTAGATTGAAATTTAGAGCTGGAAAGAAGTTTAGAGGCCATTAATTCCAACCCTCTCTTTTATAGCTGTAGAAACTGAATGCATAGGAAATCAAAGGTAAGGGGGTTAGAAGAACCACTCTGACCCCCACCCCAAACCTTCCATTTACAGAGCACTGCTTGGAGACCAAGGAAAAATAGCCCTACCCAAGCACCTAACTGTGACCAACCACACCCTTAGTTGACTCAATGGAAACTCTGATAAATTTTCCTGCCAAAATGAAAATTGGGGCATTAAAAGATTCAGAAAAAGGGGACAAGTCTATACTTGAGAGAGTCAGAGACAGAGAAACAGAGAGGCAGAAAGTGAGACAGAGGCAGACAGAGAAACAGAGAGGCAGAAAGACAGAGACAGAGACAGACTGACAGAGAGGCAGAGAGAGAGACAGAGAAACAGAGAAGCAGAAAAAGAGAGGCAGAGACAGACAGACTGACAGAAACAGAGAGGCAGAAAAAGAGAGGAAAAGACAGACTGACAGAAAAACAGAGACAGAGACAGACAAACTGACAGAGAAACAGAGAAGCAGAAAAACAGAGACAAAGACAGACTGACAGAAAAAGAGAGAGACAGAGACAGAGACAGAGACAGACAGACTGACAGAGAAATAGAGAGATAGACAGAAACAGACAGAGAAGCTGAAAGAGACAGACAGACTGATAGAGCAAGAGAGAGACAGAGAAACAGAGACAGAGACAGAGAAACAGAGAGGCAGAAAGAAAAAGACAGAGAAACAGAGAGGCAGAAAGAGAGAGACAGAGACACAGCTTGTCCCAGAATGCCCACCTGGACCCTTGCTGCTTATCTTCCTGACCTTGGATCATAAGTATGCTTTTCCTCACATTGAAGCTTACTTACTTAGACAACCCCTGCCCTGGTTTCCTTTTTCCTTGTATCCATAAACCACAATCCAAGTGGGGTCAGCACACTGAGGCATAGAGAACTGACATGAGAGTATACAATTTTGCCTGAAAAAAACATTGTCATTGTATGAGGTTGAAAACTGGAAAAAAAGTCACAAAGGGAAGAGGAACATACATGACAAAACCTGATGGAATTTCATATATGGAATTTAGTAGAATAGATATGTTTATTTGTACATGCATACATATCTCATATACATACATATGCGTATGGCATACATGCATGTTTTTGGTACCAAATTTAAAAAAATTTTTTTCTTGATCTTTAGAGTATTGAGTGTGAGGTATATGTAGAGAAAAACTACCTCCCCCCACCAAATATTAGCACAGAAGGCACAAAAATTAAAATTCTTTAGGTCATAGGGGAGAAAAATTTTAAGGAAATGTCTATTTTCTAGAAGAAAAAAACCAGAATTTTACTTTTATTTTTCAGTAACTAACAGACCTAGGGAAGTCCCCAAAACTATAATTTAGAGGGAACTTTCACTACATCTTTAATAAAAAATGTGACAAAATATCCTATCTTTAAACTTCTAAGGTAGTAGAAGTTTGACTGTAGTCAAGACGGATTATTAAGAACAAGCCAAAAAGCTGCTAGAATTAATGGAAACACACACATGAGTATATACAGTACATGACCACTTGGATAATTGGATTGATTCATAATTTCATTGGCAGAGTTAGCCTCCCCCCTAATGATGATCACAGTCCCACTGCACAGAGTCATTTTTGCCCATATCTTTCCACAAATTCTTTTCACATATCTACCCAACCTAGTGGAAGCCCTCCTTTCATTCCTTTTATTTTAATTCCCAATAATCGAGTATTTTTTTCCTCCCTCCCATTCTCTAGCTGAGAGTTCCAAGTGCTGAGTCCATGGCCCCATTTCCTCAGCTCTAGGTGCTGAGCTCATTCCCCTATCCAGAGCCTTAGTCTACAGCTTTCTGTACATTCACACTGCTGGCCTGGCTCAGAGCTATGGGTACTGAGCCATGCTCCTTGACCCAACCTTGTTTCACAGTTCCTGCCCTGGTCACCTACCTGTAGGTTGAATTTGCCACCCACTGTAATTTCTCTATTTCCTTATCATTACTCTTGATTTGGTGTTCTACTTAAATTACTGTTGGAGTAATTGTGGGGGGGACTGACTGTACTGCTTCCTTCTACTCCTTCATTTTGGCTCTTCTGGTTCCTTTTTTTAAAAAAAGAATTTTATTTTGTCCAATAACAAATAAAGACAATTTTTAACATTGATTTTTTTAAATTTAGTTCCAAATTTTTCTCCCTCCCCTCCCCTCTTCCTAAAATGGCAAGCAATTTGATATAGGTTATATAAGTGCAATCATGTAAAACTTATTTCTCTATTAGTCATGTGAAAGAAGAAATAGACCAAAAGGAAAAAAAACCAAAAAACCAAATGAAGTGAAAATAGGATGTTTCTGTCTGCATTCAGAATACATCAGTTCTTTCTCTGGATGTGGATAGCATTTTCCATCATGAGTCCTTTGAAATTGTCTTGGATCGTTGTATTGCAAGAAGAGCTAAGTTATTCATAGTTGATCATCACACAATCCTGCTCTCACTATATACAATATTCTCCTGGTTCTGCTCATTTCACTTTGCATCAATTCATATAAGTCTTTCTATGTTTTTCTGAAATCTACCTGTTCATTATTTCTTATAGCATGATAGTATTCCATTATATTCATATAACACAACTTGTTCAGCCATTCCCCAATTAATGGGCATCCCTTCAATTTCCAGGTCTTTGCCACCACAAAAAGAGCTGCTATAAATATTTTTGTACATGTGTGTCCTTTTCCTTTTTTTATGATCTCTTAGGGATACAGACCTAGTAGTGGAATTGCTGGATCAAAGGGTATGCATAGTCTGATTGCCCTTTGGGCATAGTTCCAAATTTTCCTCCAAAATTGTTCAATCAGTTCACAACTCCACCAACATGCATGAGTGTCCCAATTTTTCCACATCCTCTCCAATATTTATCATTTTCCTTTTTTGTCATATAAACAAATTGATAAGTGTGAGGTGGTACCTCAGAATTGTTTTACTTTGCCTTTCTTTGATCAATAGTGATTTAGAGCATTTCTTCATATGACTATACATAGTTTGGTTTCTTCATCTGAAAACTGCCTGTTCATATCCTCTGATTATTTATTAATTGGGGGATGATTTGTATTCTTACAAATTTGATTCAGTTCTCCATATATTTGAGAAATGAGGCCTTTATCAAAGGCACTTACTATAAAAATTGTTTCCCAGGTTTCTGCTTTCCTTCTTGCATTGGTTTTGTTTGTGCAAAAATATTTTGATTTAATGTAATCAAAATTATCCACTGTACATCTCATAATGCTCTCTATTTCTTGTTTGAACAAAAATTCTTATCTTCTCCACAGATCTAACAGACAAACTATTCCTTGGTCTCCTAATTTGCTTATGTATCACCCTTTATGTCTAAATCATGTACCCATTTTTTTGAAACACAGTGTAAGATGTTAGTCTATACCTAGTTTTTGCTGTACCATTTTCTAGTTTGCCAAGCATATTTTTGTCAAATACTGAGTTCTTATCTCAGAAGCTGTAGTTTTTGGGTTTATCAAACACTAGATTACTATGGTCATTTACTATTGCATCTTGTGTACTTAATCTTTTCCACTGATCCACCATTCTATTTCTTAGCCAGTACTAAGTAGTTTTTGATGATTGCTGTTTTATAATATAATCTGAGATCTGGCATTGCCAGGCCACCTTCCTTTGAATTTCTTCCCATTAATTCCCTTGATATTCTTGACATTTTGTTCTTCCAGATGAATTTTGTTAATGTTTTTTCTAGCTGTATAAAATAGTTTTTTGGTATTTTGATTGATATGGCATTGAATAAGTAAATTAATATAGTTAGAATTGTCATTTTTACTATATTGGCTTGGTCTGCCCATGAGTAACTTACATTTTTCTAATTATTTAGCTCTGACTTTATTTGTGTGAGAAGTGTTTTGTAATTATATTTATATAGTTTCTGGGTTTGTCTTGGCAATTAGACTCCCAAGTATTTTATATTGTCTATAGTTACTTTAAATGGAATTTCTCTTTCTATCTCTTGCTCCTGGGCTTTGTTGGTCATATAGAGAAACGCTGATGATTTATGTGGGTTTATTCTATATCCTGCAACTTTTGCTGAAGCTGTTAATTATTTCAAGTAGTTTTTTAATTGATTCTCCAGAATTTTCTAAGGATACCATCATATCATCTCCAAAGAGTGATAGTTTTGCTTCCACATTGCCTACTCTAATTACCTCAAATTCTTTTTCTTATTTTATTCCCATAGCCAACATTTCTAGCACATTATTGAATAATAGTGATAATAATGGACATCCTTGCTTCACCCCTGATCTTATTGGGAAGGCTTCTAGTTATCCCTATTACATAAAATGCTTGTTAATGATTTTAGATAGATACTAATAATTTTAAGGAAAACTCCACTTATTTCCATGTTCTCTCATGTTTTTAATAGTATTGAGTGCTGTATTTTGTCAAAAGCTTTTTCTGCATCTATTGAGATAGTCATGGTTTTCTTATTGATGGTTTTCTTATTGATATGGTAAATTATGCTGGTAGTTTTCCTGATATTGAACTAGCCCTGCATTCTTGGTATAAATCTCACTTGGTCATAGTGTATTACTGGTGATATATTGCTGTGATCTCCTTGCTAGCATTTTATTTAAATTTTTTGCATCAACACTTCTGGGAGCTAAAATGGTGGAATAAGCAGTAAATCACTGTAACTTTCCCATATTCACCTCCCAACAATGATAAAATAGCCCTCTGGAACAGTAGAATCAGCAAAAAGATGGAGTGAAACAATCTTTTAGCCCAAGAAACTTGGAAGATTGGCAAAAAGTCTATCTCACTCAGGTAAAAGGGGAACTCAGTCCGGGACAGGAAGCATCCCAGCAAGCCAGCAGGAGAGTCTGAGCTCTAGTGTGGTGGAGCAGGTAAAAACAATACCAGGACTCCCCACATGCCTAAATATAGCCCAGAGAATAGATGGACTCCAGCTCCAAGAACCTCTACATGCTTCAGCATAGCCCTGGACAAACAGGCAGACTCTAGCAGCCAGATAGACAAGTGCTTCAGAGTATCCCCCAAAAAACACAGAAACACCCCACCAGCCTCAGCACATGTTAGACACCAGCAGTAGGACCCTGGTTCAGGACCAGGAAAGTTGCCAGACCCCTATGGTCTTCAGCAGCCTCAAACACCCCCACCCCACCCCCTCAGTGCAGCACCAGACCCTAGGGTCCCCCATGGACCTCAGGGCAGCATCAATGCATCACCAGGTAAAAAACTGGGGCCCATAGCCCCTGGCATAAGAAGCTTGAGACAGTGCCTCTTCTACCCCAGAAGCAGAGTTCAAATTTAAAGGAAAGGGAAAAGGTCAAAAAAGATGAGCAAAAAAAAACAACAAAAAAAAGAATATGACCGTAGAAAATTATTATAGTGACAGGGACGATCAAGACATAAATTCAAAAGAGGACAACACTGTCAAAGCGCCTATGGGTAAAACTCCAAAGAAAAACTGAAAATGATCTCAAGCCCAGAAAGAACTCATGGAAGAACTCAAAAAGAAGCTTAAAAATCACATGAGAGAAGTAGAAGAAAAATTGGGAAAAGAAATGAGAATTATGCAAAAGAATTGTGAAAAAAGAGTCAATAGCTTGGAAAAAACCCAACTGCTTAAAAAGTAGAATTGAACAAGGGAAAAGGAGATACAAAAATCCCCTGAAGAAAATAACTCCTTAAAAAACACAATTGGCCAAATAGAAAAGGAGGTACGAATGCTAACTAAGGAAAACAACTCCATAAAAGTTAGAATTAGGAAAGTGGAAGCTAATGATTCTATGAAACATCAAGAATCAATCAAATTCAAAAGAATGAAAAAATAGAGGAAAATGTAAAATACCTCATTGGAAAATTTTCAATTTGGAAAATAGATCCAATGTCAGAATTATTGGACTACCTGAAAGCTATAATCAAAAGGAGGATCTGGACAGCATCTTTCAAGAAATTATCAAGGAAAACTGCCCTGATGTCCTGGAATCAGAGGGCAAAATAGGCATTGAAAGAACCCACAGATCACCTCAGGAAAGAGATACCAAAATAAAGACTCCAAGGAACATTATAGCTAAATTACAGAACTACCAGGTCAAGGGAGAAGTATTGTAAATGGTCAGAAATAAACAATTCAAATATCAGGGAACCACAATCAGGGTTACAGAGGACTTAGCAGCTACAAAATTTAAGGATCTGGGGTCATGGAACATGATATTCTGGAAGGCAAAGAAGCTAGGACTACAACCAAGAATCACACATCAAGAAAAAAATGGTAATTCAATGAAATAGTAGTATTTCAAGCTTTCATAAGAAGACCAGAATTAACAAAAAATTTGATCTCTACTATCACAATCCAAGAGAAGCCTAAAAAGGCAAAAAGGGGAAAGAAAACATAAGAGATTCAATGGAGCTGAATTATTTACATCCCTATATGGAAATATAATACTTGTAATTCTAAAAATTGTATCACTAATAGTACAACTAGAAGAAATATACATAGACAGAGGGTACAGTTATAAGGTAAATTTGAGGAAATGGCATAAAAATAATTAAGGGATGAGAAAGAAGAGTACACCGGGTGTGGAAAGAAGAGAGAGAGATAGAATAGGGTAAGTTATTTCACACAAACAGGTACAAAAAACCCATTACAGTGGAGGGAAAGATGGGAGGGTGGGTGTTGGGCATCACTTGAACCTTACTCTCATCAATTTTGGCTCAAAGAGGGAATAATATCACAACCAGTTGAATAGATAAATCTATCTTACCCAACAAGAAACTAGAAAGGGAGGAGATTAAGTAAGAGGAAGGTGAGAAAGAGCTGTCACCTTAGGGAGGGGGTAGACAGAAGCAAAACACTGTCAAGGAGGGAAAGGGTTAAAGGAGAGAGAGGACAAAGAGGAGGAAAGATAGGATGGAGGGAAGTACATAGTTAGTAATCATAACTGTGAATGTGAATGGGATGAACTCTCCCATAAAACAGAAGCACATAGCAGAGTGGATCAAGAAGCAGAAAAGACACACACACAGAGTAAAGGTAAGGCACTAGAGCAGAATATATTATGCTTCAGCTAAAGTAAAAAAAAAAAAAGCAGGGTTAGCAATCCTGATCTGAGACAAAGCAAAAGCAAAAATAAACCCAATTAAAAGACTTAAGGAGGAAAACTACATTTTGCTAAAAGGTACCATATACAATGAAATAATATCAATACTAAATATATATGAACCAAGTGGTATAGCATCCAGATTCTTAAAAGGAGAAGTCAAGTGTGTTATAGGTTTATGACTAAACCAGAGAAAGAGAGCATTATGAAAATGTAAAATAGATAATTTTATTATATTAAATTAAAATGCTTTTGCTCAAACAAAACCAACGCAACCAAGATTAGAAGGAAAGCAGAAATCTGGGAAACAATCCTTATGGCAAGTTTCTCTGATAAAAGTCTCATTTCTCAAATATATAGAGAACTGAATCAAATTTATAAGAATGCAAGCCATTCCCCAATTGATAAATGGTCAAAGGATATGAACGAGCAGTTTTCAGATGAAAAAATCCAAGCTATCTATAGGCATATAAAGAAGTGCTCTAAATCACTTTTGATTAGAGAAATGCAAATTAAAACAACTCTGAGGTACCAGCTCACACCTATCAGATTGGCTAATCCGACAAAAAAGAAAAAGATAAATGTTGGAGAGGATGTGGAAAAATTAGGATGCTAAAGCTCTGTTGGTAGAATTGTGAACTGATTCAACCATTCTGGAGAGCAATTTGGAACTATGCCCAAAGGGCAACCAAACTGTGCATACCCTTTGATCCAGCAATACCATTACTAGGTCTGCATCCTAAAGAGATCATAAAAAAGGGAAAAGGACCTACATATGCAAAAATATTTATAGCAGCTCTTTTTCTGGTGGCAAAGAATTGGAAATTGAGGTGATGCCCACTACCATGCAATAAGAAATGATGGACAGGTAGATTCAGAAAAATCTGGAAAGACTGGTACAAACTGATGCGAAGTGAAATGAGCAGAATCAGGAAAACATTGTATACAGTATCAGCAGTGTTATGTGATGATCAACTATGAATGACTCAGCTTTTCTCAGCAACACAATGGTCCAAGAGAAGTACAAAGGATTCAGGAAGGAAAATGCTATCCACATCCAGATAAAGAACTGATGGACTCTGAATGCAGATTGAGACATACTTTTTTTCCCCTTACTTTATTCTTTTTCATGTTTTCTCTTTTGATCTATTTCTTCTTTCACTACTGTGATTAATATGGAAATCTGTTTTACATGATAGCACATGTATAACCTATATCAAATTGCCTACCATTTTAGGAAGAAGGGAGGACAGGAAGGGAGGGAGAAAAATTTGGAACTCAAAATCTTGTAAAAATGAATGCTAAAAATTGTCTTGATGTGTAATTGGGAAAAAATAAAATACTCCTAAGAAAAAAATTAAGTAAAAAATTTGTATCAATATTCATCAGGGAAATTGGTCTATTTTTTTCCTCTGTTTTTGCTCTTCCTGGTTTAGACATCAGCACCATGTTCATGTCATAAAAAGAATTGGGTAGGACTCCTTCTTTGCCTATTTTCCCCAAATAGTTTATATTGGAGTAAATTGTTCTTTAAATGTTTGGTAGGAGTCACTTGTGAATTCTGGTCCTGGGGATTTTTTTCTTAGGGAGCTCATTGATAGCGTGTTCAATTTCTTTTTCTAAAATGAAGTTATTTAAGCATTCTATTTTTTCTTCTACTAATCTGGACAATTTATGTTTTTGTAAATATTCATCTATTTCACTTAGATTGTCAGATTTAGTGGCGTACAATTAGACAAAATAGCTCCTAATTTTTGCTTTAATTTCTTCATTGGTGGTTAGTTCATCCTTTCATTTTTTTAATTTCTTTTTTTTTTATTTTATTTTTAGGCAATTGGGGTTAAGTGACTTGCCCAGGGTCACACAGCTAGTAAGTGTCAAGTGTTTGGTCTGAGGCCAAATTTGAACTCAGGTCCTCCTAACTTCAGGGCCAGTGCTCTATCCACTGCGCCACCTAGCTGCCCCCCATCCCTTTCATTTTTAATACTGGTAATTTGGTTTTCTTCTTTACTTTTTTAAATCAAATTAACCAATGGTTTATTTATTGTATTTTTTTCCCATAAAGCCACTTCTTGGTTATATTTATTAGTTCAATGATTTTCTTACTTTCAATTTTATTAATCTCTCCTTTGATTTTCAGGATTTTCAATTTGGTATTTAATTGGGGATTTTTAATTTGGTTTTTTTCCTAGCTTTTTTTTTTCAGTTGCATGCCCAGTTCATTGTTTTTCCTCTGTTTTATTGATGAGATAAAACGTTTAGAGTTATAAATTTTCCTCTAAGTACTGCTTTGGCTATATCTTATAAATTTTGGTATGTTGTCTCATTATTGTCATTCTCTTTGATGAAATTATTGATTGTTTCTATGATTTGTTCTTTGACCAATTCATTCTTTAGGATTAGATTATTTAGTTTGTAATTAATTTTTAATCTCTTTCCATAACCTTTTATTCAATGTAATTTTTTATTGCATCATGATCTGAAAACAATGCATTTAATATTTCCGTATTTCTGCATTTGATTGTGAGGTTTTTATGCCCTAATATGAGGTCATTTTTTTTCTGTAGGTGTATTGTGCCACTGAGAAAAAAAGGTATATTCCTTTCTATCCCCATTCAATTTTCTCCAGAAGTCTATTATAATTAATATTTCTAAAATTCTATTCACCTCCTTTACTTCTTTCTTGTTTATTTTCTGGTTAGATTTATCTAGTTCTGAGGGACAAAAGTTGAGGTCCCCCACTAGTATAGTTTTACTATCTCCTCCTGTAACTCACTTAACTTCTTCCTTAGAAATTTGCATGCTGTACCACTTGGTGCATATATGTTTAATACAGATATTACTTTATTCTCTATGGTGCTTAGCAAATTTAGCATAATTGTAGCAAAATGTAGTATTTTTGAATGAGGCCATGTTTTAGATTAGTTTTGCTTGACTATGCATATTTGTTGCAAGGTTTTTGTTTTGTTTTCTATTTTAATTGCAGAAAAGTAGTTGAGGGTAGAGATGATGATACCCCTGCCTCCCCAAAAAAAGATGAGGGTCATTGAGATATTCTTTTAAAAATTCACGAAGAAGATCAGAAGAAAGTTCAGAAGGAAGCACAGACAAGCGAGACAGTTTGAAAATAATACGGAATTTTATGCATTTTTTAAAGCAAGTAGTATGATAAAAAAGATTTACACTTTCATATAGAATCCTCTTTTTGTGTTCTACTTTGGAAATAGATATGTTTATTTGAGGGGCATTTGTTAAATTCAGAATAAAATCATATATTTGAAGTAATTTTTTTTCTAAAAAAAAGAAAAAAAACTACACCGGGGTTTTGATGGTCCTAAAACCAGTCCCTTGTCTCCTGTACCACCACCACTGCTACCTGAGCAAGAAGGTTTGGACAATGCCCCCACATCTTCTCCAACATTTATCACTTTCCTGTTTTTTCAGATTAGCCAACATGATAGGTGTGATGTGGTGTCTCAGAGTTGTTTTGATTTGCCTTTCTCCAATTAATAGTGATCTGGAGCATTTTTTCATGTGATTATAGATAGCTTTAATTTCTTCATCTGGAAACTGCCTATTCATAACCTTTGACCATTTGTTAATTGGGAATGACTTGTATTCTTATAAATTTGACTCAGTTCTCTATATATTTTAGAAATGAGGCCTTTATCAGAGACACCGCCTATAAAAATTGTTTTCCAGCTTTCTGTTTCCCTTCCCTGGTTTCATTGGCTTTGTTTGTGCAAAACCTTTTCAATTTAACGTAATCGAAATTATCCATTTTGCATTTCATAATGTTCTTTATCTCTTGTTTGGTCATAAATTCTTTTGTTCACCATAAATCTGCCAGGTATACTATTCCTTGCTCTCCTAGTTTTCTTATAGTACCATCCTTTATATCTAAACTGTGTACCCATTTCAACTTTATCTTGGTATATAGTATAAGATGTTGGTCTATGCCTAGTTTTTGCCATACTATTTTCCAATTTTCCCAGCAGTTTTTGTTGAATAGTGAGTTCTTATCCCAGAAGCTGAGATCTTTGGGTTTATCAAACAGTAGATTACTGTAGTCATTGACTACTGTGTCTTGGGTACCTAACCTATTCCACTGATCCACCACCCTATTTCTTAGCCTGTACCAAGTATTTTGATGATTGTTGCTTTATAAGACAATTTAAGATCTGGTATGGCTAGGTCACCTTCCCTGCATTTCTTTTCATTAATTCCCTTGATATTCTGGAACTTTTGTTCTTCCAGATGAATTTTGTTATTATTTTTTCTAGCTCTGTAAAATATTTTTAGTAGTTTGGTACGGCACTGAATAAGTAAATTAATTTAGGTAGAATTGTCATTTTTATTATATTAGCTCAGCCTACTTATAAGCAACTGACATTTTTCCAATTGTTTGGATCTGATTTTATTCACGTGAAAAGTGTTTCGTAATTGTGTTCATAGAGTTCCTGGATTTGTCTTGGCGAGTAGACTCTCAAATATTTTATAATGTCTATATTTACTTTAAATGGAATTTCTCTTTCTATCTCTTGCTGTAGGTTTTGTTGGTAATATATAGAAATGCAAATGATTTATGTAGGTTGAAGAGCCAATTTTTTTTTTTTTTTTGGCTAGGTGATGGGGTTAAGTGACTTGCCCAAGGTCACACAGCTAGTAAGTGTTATGTGTCTGAGGCTGGATTTGAACTCAGGTCCTCCTGAATCCAGGGCCGGTGCTCTTTCCACTGTGCCACCTAGCTGCCCCGAAAAGCCATATTTTTAACAAGTGTTTGAAGATAGGTTTTTCATTCTGACATCAGTCACACCTCTGACACTTTGGATTAAGTTACTTACACTGTGCCTTGTTTCCTCATTTGAAAAATGTCAGGGGTGGGGTAGGGGAAGTGGACCAAATAGCTGGTTGGCCTCTCAGGTTTATTCATCTCTAAATATGTGACCTATGATTGATCTCTATTAGGGCAGAATTTTCCTATATGTATATACTTTTTATTTAAAAACCGATCATTAAGAGTGAAACTTTCTCTTGATGTGACATTGTCATCAATAGCTTTGCAAAGCAACAAGTCTTTTCTAACATCAGTTTCAACAGCATATCGTATATATATATGTATATATATATATATGCATATATAAATAATCAAAGGTACATGTAACTATAATCATTCTTGAGCCATTTCCAAAAATTGCAGTTTTGGTAAACCAGCTTATGTTGTACTTATCAAAGTGAATAAGTTGAGAAGCATAGCAGATGTCATAGTACATATATATATGTATATATATAAGTATAGTAGATATAATACTTTTGATTTCTACAGAAAGATTATTTGTCTCTGAGTTTTCACATCATGTTTAAGGTCAGCAAGCAGCATTACACTACAGTTCACCCATATTGTGAGCTTATACAGACCAATAGCGGCAGATTGTGCCAATATCCATAATCTATTATCTTCTAAATTAAATTCAATCTCATTTGCATATACCATAGAAAATAATCACTGCCATATTTACTGTCAAATTGGAATAAATTCTCCAAGTTGGTTTTACTTTTGTCGATTTAGATAGGAACTTTGTTTTCATTGACAAAAAAATGGATGTATTTATGTGAGAATTACACCTGAAAATAAGTAGTTATTTTGGCTGTAGCTTTGCTTCTTCCTTGCAGAGAATCTCCAGACTTCCAAAGGCAGAATATCCCACGGTTTGGAAAACTCCGTCTTCCATCAAGTATGATATCTGTAGCATTATCACTTGGGCTTGGTTTCAAAATTATGGACTCCAAGTCAAGAAATGTTCATTTTAAATATTCTTTTCTTCCAAATCTTAAGCCTCTCTATAACAAAATCACTTATATTTGGATTTATCCAGGATGTGAATATAATTGGTTGAAACAGTTGGTATTAAACCTTACTTTAGATGTTTTTGTTAGAGTTAGTGTTTCTCTGAATAAGGAGGATGCTTTTTTTCCCCCTCCTTAGTCACTGTAAACTAAACAGTACTTAGGGAAGTGTAGAGGCCATTGCGGTTTATTTGGTTTACTAAGCCTATGGTGTCTTGTTCAACTTGAAATTTTAGGTAAATTTATTCTCTGTTGTCTATTTTCTTTAATGTCTGAAAACTGGAAAGAGATTGACATAGGCCAAATGCCAGTTAGGCAGTGATTGCTGCCCAGAGCAGAACCTCTCTGAATGAGGTGCTAACGTTTTGCACTTCTTGGGATTTAGTTCTGGAACCCAGTTGGTATTAGAACTGAAGTTCTTGTGTTGAATGTCCTTTTTCAGTTCAGCAGTTTTTCCATTGTATTATACTGCCTCTCTCTCTTTTTTTTAAATTGTTTTTTTTGTTTGTTTGTTTGTTTGGTGAGGCAGTTAGGGTTAAGTGACTTGCCCAGGGTCACACAGCTAATAAGTGTTATGTGTCTGAGGCCGGATTTGAACTCAGATCTTCCTGACTCCAGGGCTGGTGCCTTATCCACTGCACCATTTAGCTGCCTCCTGCCTCTCTCTTAGTAGCCATAAGCACGAATATTACCAATGATATTTAACTTTATTTTACTCCAGTTGTGTGGTGTGGTTGGGGGGAAGGGAAGGGACCATAAGATTTCTAGTTAGAATCTCAGGTTTGACACATACCACATCTATGGGACGTGTCCAGTGCTGTCCTATAGCTCCATTCACCATCCTTGTGACCTCCCAGACCAAACACCCTCCTTAGCCTCCATTGCCTTATATGTGTTGTCTCTCCCATTAAAATGGAAGTTTTTTGAGGATGTGGACTACTTCTCATTTTTGTAATTTTGTCCCCACTATTAACACAGAACCCGATCCATGGTTAGCATTCAAGGAATGAGAACAAGATGCAGTGGCCAAGTTGGCAGAATGTCTCTGTAGCCCGTTGAAGAACCTCCTCTTTAACACATGGTTAGCTGATTGGAACCAATCAGTCAATAAGCATTTATTAGGCACCTACTATTTACCAAGCACTGTGCCAAGCACTGGAGATACAGAGAAAGGAAAAAGGAGCTCATGGTCTAATGAGGGAGACAACGTGCAAACGACTATGTACAAACAAGATTTCTACTGGATATGCTGGAAATAATCAAAGAGGGAAATCACTAGAACTTAGGAGAAGCAGACAGAATGTCCACCCGTGCTCCAGAGGGGCTTCACTTCCAAGACATTTGGACTCTCCTGGAAGCAGGCTGGCCCCTTCTCCAAGTAGGAAAGTTGCATTAGTAGAGCAAGTTGGGGGATCTGCGCACGAACCCGACCCAGGTTACAAATATAGGAGAAGACAGAATTTGAAGGCATAATCAAAGAGAAAAAAATAAAATAAGAATAGCTAGTATTTATATAATGCTTTAAGGTGTTTACAAAGCACTTTGTAAATAGTATCTCCTTTTATCCTCACAGAAACCCTGGGAGGTAGGTGCTGTCATTATCCCCATTGTACAGATGAAGAAACTGAAGCAGGCAAAGCTTAAATGACTTGCCCAGGCCACATACTTATGTAAATTTCTGGGGCAGTATTTGAACTCAAGTCTTTCTGACTCCAAGTCAGGGTCCTAGGTTAGATCCACTAGAATCTGAAAGGTTGTTCTCAAGGATGGTGGCAGTGGTCTGACTATCCTAGCCCATGCTGCCTCTTCTGTCTCTGTCTCTCCTCCTCCTCCTCCTCCTTCATCTTCCTTCTCTCTCTCCCTCCCTCCCTCTCTCTCTCTCTGTCTTCCTCCCTCTCCTTCTCCATCTCCCTCTCTCTTTTCCTCCCTCTCTCCTCCTTTCTCTTTCTCTATCTCTACCCTCCCCCTGACTCCAGGTCTATTTAATGTGTCCCCTAGCTACCTATGAGAATTCAGGTGAAGCAGGGATTACTTCTGTCTCAGGGAATCAGATTGCCTTTGAACTAGGCTTTGAAGGATGCATAGGAGTTAAGCAGGAAGAACTGGAAGGGCAGGTAGGAGAGGAAGCATTCTAGAAAGAGGAAACCATGTGGGCCAAGCTATGGTGGCGTGAGGTACCTTTTTGGGAGACAACACATAGTGAAATGGAGTAATGGAAAATAAAACTGGAAAAGTAAATTAAGGCCAGATCATGAAAGGTCTTGAACAACCAAGACAGAAACTTTATTTTGTAGGCAATGGGAAAATATTTAAATTTTTATAGAGTGGAGGAAGTGAGGATTGACAGGATAAAGTCTATATTTTAGGAAGATTACTACGGCTCCAATAATTAGGATGGATTGCATTCACTCTCCACTCTCTCCCCTGGCTTGGCAGTCACAGAACTCCTCTGGGATGAATAGGCAGCAGGAAGCCTTACTACCATTGGAGGTACCCTCCCTCTTTCCCTAGGGCTGATTGACTGCTCGTGGGGCTTGGATGAGATGGAAATCCACATTCCATTCCTTCCCATGAGATGAAGGACCACCACGGCTTATCATCTACCTGCCACTGCTTCCTATCATCCTCCAGTCCTCACCATCTGACCTGCCTCTTACCTGCCTATATAACCATAAGGACCTGTGGGTCACCATCATCCCTACCATTGAATCCTTGGTATTTTTTGGTCTTTCCATATTCTCTGATGATTTTCTTTTGAAATGCCATTTCTTCCAATTGACATGTAAGCTCCTTGAAAACAGGGACTGTTTTACAGAATGCTGTGAATATACTAAGCACTTAAATATTTTTTTTCATTCATTTCATTGATTCGAGAAGGGAGAGACTGAAGATTGGGAGATTAATTAGGATGATGTTGCAGTAGCCTTCCAGGAAGTATGTCCGGTGTTCTTGGCCCCAGAGTCCTGGGCTGTCTCCAACAGTCTGAGGGATTGTTGTCTGGATGGTGGCAGTGGTTTGATTATCATGGCACATGGTGTCTCATTTCCCTCCTCTCCCCTCCCTCCCCTTCCCATCACCTCCCTTCTCCTCTCCTCTCTTCCCCTCTCCTTTCCTTTCCTCCTCTCTCCTCTCCTCTGCTTTCCTCTCTTCTCCTCCTTTCCCCTACCTTCCTCTCCCCCTCCCTCTCCCTCCCTGTCTCTATTTCTCTGTTTCTCTATCTCTCTGTGTCTCTCCCTCTTTCTCTTTCTGTCTCTGTCTCCCTCTCTTCTCTCTCTGTACCTTGCTGCTTCTGCTAAGTGGTCTTGCCTGCCTAGAAAGTGACGATTGATGAAGATGGCTGGCCCCTTCTACACATGAGTTACTTATCTGACTGATGCTAGAAGCAGAGTCTGTGGTCTAACTGATGAGACATCCACCCTAAATGCATTATCTTGCTGTTCATTGATTCCTCAACTTCTGTTCCTTACTTGCATATTGACAGGTGAATCCAAAGCATTACTGTCTACCACCTTCCTTTATTTTGTTAGGACATCACTTTTTCCACTTTCTTTGCAGTTAAATTTTCTCAGTTAGTTTCCTTCCCTTGGAAAAGTCAGCATGACCTAGAATTCTTTAGTCTATACTATCTTCTATTTAAACCTAATTTTGTTCTGTCTCATTAAATGCCTCAGGGTATCCCCAAGACTTCCAGTCATAGCCTGCCCAGCAGGCCCCACTTTCAAGCTGATCCTGGGCCTAGCCAATTATTTCTATTCTCTCTCAGTAGATTATGTGGGAAGATGAGCTGAGCTACATGTCTGACAGATTCAGTCTTGTCCCTGCACATTTATTCTCTTCATTTCTTATTTTGGGTATCGTTGTGATGCTTCCTTTTATTTTGTCATTTTCTCACTACAAGCCAAATCTCTAACTTAAAACACATGCTGCAGACCATGACTTTCCAAAAGTCATCAACATCATTATACAGCTTTTTTTTCCTGAATCCTAATTTATTTTTGTTTGTTTGCTTGTTTTGCTTTTCTTGGCATCTTAAATAGTGAAAAAAAATTCTGATCTCAGCTCCCCAGCCCTGCAAACATACACAAGATTACACAAAGACCAATGGGGAGAGGGGACACAGGAGGCAGGTTACATCTCAGGGGAATTTGAGCAACGGCTCTTGTGTGCCAGGGCCAGGATCAGTTTGCGCAGGCTCAGCACGTTCTGCTCCTGGATGCTGAGCATCAGGGCTACCCTTGAGGACAGCTCCAGCTTCTGGTTGGTGGGCACAGGGGACATCTTTGGCGATGACTCCTGACCCCTCCTGGAGCCTAGGCTGATGCCAGCAGCACATGTAGGCGACAACATCCTGCATGGACGGAACCATGAAGTCTCTGTGCAGCAAGGACTGACTGTTTCTTCTCTCTTCTGTCACGCTGTTTCCGGAAGAGAGAGAGCTTCACTTTGTCTTTATATTTCAAGTGCTTGGTGCACAATCGGATGTGCTTTCAAAGGTTCAGGGCACTCGGGTATAGCACAGTCTCTCCAACTTACGGATTTAGATAGATGCCCACAGCAGAGATGTCAAACACGCCTCCTGGGTGGTGTGTGGGCCGTGACACTCCCTCATGCTGCCCCAACCAGATTAAAATGCAATTGGGAAATATTCAACGACAACAATGTATGTGTGTGTGTGTGTGTGTCACTTCTGAAATCCACTGCCTTTGTGGCCCAGGGTAAGTCCTGTGAACCAGCTGAAACTGAAATGGTGGGGGAGGGGGATGTTAGTGGATGGGGCTCTAAACAGTGTATAAAGATCCCTTGACTTAGAAAGTCACAAATTGCATCTTTATATATGTATATATATATATATATATGTATGTATGTATACACACACACACACACACACATACACACACACACACACACACACCACCCAGGAGGCGTGTTTGACATCTCCGCTGTGGGCATCTCTCTAAATCTGTAGGTTGGAGAGGCTGTGCTATACCCAAGTGCCCTGAACCTATGAAAGCACATCCAACTGTGTACCAGGCACTTGAAATATAAAGACAAAGTGAAGCAATCCCTGACCTCAAAGAGCTTTCATTCTATTAGTAAAAGCAACATGCACACAAAAAAGTTCCTAAAAATAGATACAGAGTAATTTGGAGGGTGGCAGAGGGAAAGCACCAACTTGGGAAATCAGGAAAGCTCTCCCACGGGAGACAGCATTTGAGCTGATTTTTTTTGTTTTGTTTTTTTTGGCTAAGCAATGGGGGTTAAGTGACTTGCCCAGGGTCACACAGCTAGTAAGTGTCAAGAGTCTGAGGCCAGATTTGAATTCAGTTCCTCCTGATTCTAAGACCAGTGCTCTATCCACTGCACCACCTAGCTGCCACCTATATAATTTTTTTTTTCAGTGGGGCAATCAGGGTTAAGTGACTTGCCTAGGGTCACACAGCTAGTTAGTTGAGCTGATCTTGAAGGAAGCTAGCTGTTATAAGAGTCAGAAGTTAGGGGAAGTACATTCCAGGGATAGGGCTGCTTCTAGGTCTACCTAGTGACATGAAGAAATGGACGGCTTCTGATCCCCATAGAGAGGCAAGGAAAGACGGGCTGGAACATTAGGTGAGGGGGCAGCAAGAAGGCCTGTTTGCTGGGATCATAAGGTGTGTGGAAAGAACTGTAAAATAAGGCTAGAAAGGTGGGTTGGAACCAGATTTTGAAGGACTTTAAAAAATAACAACAATAATAACTAACATTAACAAAGCACTTGCTATGTGCCAGGCACTGTGCTAAGCACTTTACAATTAATATCCAGTTGGGTCCTCAAAACAACCCTAAGAGGTGAGTGTTATTATTATTATCCCCATTTTACAGATGAGGAAACTGAGCTTAAGTGACTTGCTCAGGCTCACTCAAGGAAGAGGGACCTATGCCTACTCCATATTGTGGGTGGGAGGAAGAAGGCACATTAGCATAGATGTTGGTCTTATTACACACCTCTACCACCGAGGCTTTGGGGAGAAAGTGGTCTCCTACTTAAAACGGCTGCTACAAAGAATCCACTCCACCGAGTTCAGTACAGCCTCTAGCTGAAGCGCTCCCTCACGGCAGCGGGTCATGGTATCTCAGAGTCCATCCATTGCTGGGCTAAGTCCAGCACGCTGCTCATGGGGCCTAGGGCAGCATTCATACCTCAAATGGCTCAATGCCTGCAAACTGCTTCCTAGAGCCCTAGTAGGACCCTTGATCTTTAGACGTTCACAAGACTGCATCCCAGTCTGTTCCATCGCTAATATTTCATCACCTGATAACAGCAAAAATAGGCACAAGGAGATGAAAAACAGAGATACCACATATTCACAGCTACACCCAGGCAAACGGGCCTCCGGCAGTGGCAGAACCTCTCTTCTTACCCAGAGGCTTACAGCAGGTATTTCTTCAGTCACCATCAGGAAAAAGACCAATCTAACTGGTTAGTGACTTTTTTTTTACACTCTTTTAGTTTAGCTCAGAAGCCAATTCTTCTTTGCCACATAGTAAGTGGGGGAAAAATAGTCAGAGAATACTTGTACATTCTACCAAGTTCATGTGGGGGATTGCACCGAATAGGGTCCTCTGTGCATGTTTGTCAGGACGAGGTTCCAGTTGGCTGATCCCTCGTTACATATTTAACCCTCAAGGACCTGGGAAGCCACTAGAATTTATTAACCAGGGAAATGAGAGAGGTGATAGTCCCGCCATACTCTGTTCTGGTCCTATCACATCTGGAGGAGTGTGAGTAGTTCTAGGGTCTGCCAATTAGAAAGGACATTAATAAGCTGGAGCACCTTCAGATGCAGTCAGCAAGGACAGTGAGGGGAGCTGAGATCACGACATATAAAAATATTGCTATGTTTAACCTGGAGAAGGGAAACCTTTGGGGGAACATGACAGCTGCATCTTTAATCTGTGACCTGTTGGGGATCAATCCTGGACTGGCTTAAGCCAAGTGAAGAAGGGATATATTATTCCTGTTCTTCATCCTTTGTGCATTCACCATTGAAACAACTAGGAGGTTAGCAGTTATTTCCTATGATATTTCCAAGAATGGCTGAGCTGAGAAGACCCCATAATAGTCTCCTTTCAGTAGCTTAATACATATCATCACGCCCACCATATCATGACTAAGTAGGCAAGTGCCTAACATGCCAGCAATTATGACAGCAAAAACATGCATGTGTATATGTAAGTGTTCTTAACCTTTTCATGTTATAAACCCCTTTGGCAAACTAGATGAAACCCATAGACTCCTTTTGAGAATAATATTTCTTTTAAAAATTCACAATTGAAGGAAATGCTGAATTTCAGATAGAGGTTAGATAATGTTTTTTCACACACAAATACTTGAAAGCTCTCCATGGTCCCCTTGGAAAGCCACGGACCCCAGGTAGAGAACTCTCGTGTTAGAAAAATGTCCAGTGAGCCCCTTCTGATGAGGACTTCACCCTGAGAGATATATCTATGTTTCCTTGGAACGTGGCATGGAATATATTCATCCAAAGAGTGCACACCTTCCATCAGGTACATTTGGTTAAACTCTAAAGTCTGTGAATCCCATTCAATAAGTAAGTTATAATTAAATTAATCATTTTATTCTTCCATTTGTGTCATCCATTTAGGACACATGAATTAGCGTGTACTTGGATTTGAATGTGTTATGTCTGCCTCAGTGACTACGGAGGCAGCTTCCTGTATGATGTGAGTATTTGTGATTTCTTTTTTAAAAAGAAGCAAGTGACAAGAAGTTAAAGATAAGGGGATGAGGGAGAGGAATGTGGCACAGCAAAGGAATGCCTTTACTAATAGTTTCTAGCTCACAGGTTCCAGGAATTGGTCAAGGGCGCTAGCCAGGATATGATCTAATTGCTTGCCGTAAATCTTTTGTCAAGCCATAAAAACAAAGCTAAACATTATTTTCTAGAAAATCAAAATGAAACTACCTGCAAAGAAGGAAACAAGGATGTACTAAGTGCTAGGCACTGTGTTAAGCACTCTACAAATATTGTCTCATTTTATCCTTACAACAACCATGGGAGGTAGATGCTATTATTATGCCCATTTTACGGTGGAGGAAACTGAGGCAGACCGAGGTGAAGTGACTTGTCCAAGATCACACAGCTGGTAGGTGTCTGAAGCTGAATTTGAGCTCAGGTCTTGCAGTCTCCAGGTCCATTACGCTATCTACTGTGCCATCTAGCTGCCTCCTTCCAAGGATCATGAGATTTAGAATTTTAAAAGACACTTAAGAGATCATCTTATCCGAGTTCCCCATTTCCTCAAAAAATGAGGAAACTGAGGCCCAGAGGCGAGAACTGACTTGCCTTCGGTTGTACATGTAAGTAGTAGAAATTAGCTTGGTTGGGACAGCCAGGTGACACAGCGGATAGAGCACCAGCCCTGGATTCAGGAGGAACTGAGTTCAAATCTGGCCCCAGACACATAACACTTACTAGCTGTGTGACCCTGGGCAAATCACTTAACCCCATTACCCAACCCAAAAAAAGAAAAGAAATTAGCTTGGTCCTGTTTTTCATCCTTTTCCAGGACTTACCTATGATTGTGACTAGTCTACTTGGTGCTTGAAAATAAAAAAATTTCTAGATATTGGTTCTCAGGTTTATAAATTGGCTGTTTGTTGGCATTTGAACAGTTTCTAGCAAATCATATTACACATTTTACCTGGCTAGAACTCCACATACAAACCTGGGAAATTTTTCCATTAGACAGAGTATAAAAAGGAAGTTTTTAAAAAATAAAAGAGAAGCAAGAACATTAACTATTATGTAACAGGCCAAAGTCCCACAGTATTACCCCAAAGACATTTTCCTAATGTAAACTATAATTCCTAGAAGAGGCATCTTTTCAGGCTCTAGTAGTGTTAAGAGCATGGATTTGGAGTGAGAGGACCTGAGTTCAAATTCTAGCTCTGCTTTTTTGTTGTTGTTTAGTCCTGTCCAACCAACTCTTTGTGACTCCACGGGATTTTCTTGGCAGAGATACTGGAGTGGTTTGCCATTTCCTTCTACAGCTAAGGAAACTGAGTCTAAAGGGGTTAAGTGACTTGCCCAGGGTCACATAGCTAGTATGTGTCTGAGGCCAGATTTGAACTCAGGAAGATGAGTCCATGCCTGGCACTCTATCCACTGTGCCACCTAGCTGCCCTGGCTCTGCTATTTACTACTTATGTAATCACAGGGAATGGAATCACTTGAGTTTTCTGGGTCTCAATTTCCTCAGTTATAAAATAATCTCAAGTTCCCATTCAGTTCTAAATCTTATGGCATTATCTACTCGAGACATTCTGGATATTAGCTGGGACCCTGGGGATTCTCCCACCAGGTCTGTGTATTCTACCTTGCAATAGGCTCTTAATGTATCAATCTGTTCCTTTGTAAGCCTGTGCCTTCTGACCTTTCTCAGACTTCATATCTGGACCTGCAGTAACCTCCTAATTGGTCTTTCTGACTCTAGTATCTTCCTTCCTTAATCTGTCTTCCCCTCTGCTGCCAAAGTAGCCTTCCTCATCCTAGGCTCTTGAGATGGAAGGACTTTCCGAGGATCATACACTCCCAATCCCACCATTTTAAATATGAGGAGCTGAGACCTAGCCAAGTTCAGTTTCTTGCCAAGGTCACACAACTGGGATTCAAACTTAGGTCCTGTGACTTCAATTTCATCCCTCTTTTCATGGCACTGCTATACCCCTTAACATGTATCTTTTATTTTTAATTTCATGTTTTGTTCTGAACTTAAACATACCCAAAAAAAGAGTATGGCAAAACACAGAAAGACGATTGTGCGTGAAATCATGTCTGCGTTTCATACTGCTAAATGCATAAATCTTATTATGTCACTCTCCTGCTCAAAATCTTTTAGGGTTTCTCCATTACCTACAGAATGAGACACATACCCCTTACTCTGGTATTTAAGATATCCCGTGGTCTACTTTTAACTTAATCCATACATTATATATTTCAATGTAATGAAACATTCTAGGCTTTCCCAGATCTCATTTTGTTCTCCCTGGCTTTAGGGCATTTGTTTATACCACAAATCTTTTTTGGAACAGACTCTCTCCACGTTGCCACGTGTTGAAATTCTTCCCAGCTTTCAATGCTCAGATCATCTGAAGCCTCCTCCATAAGGCCTACCTGACCCCTCTATCTCCAATACTTCATTCTATTTTTTTGGCCTTCTATGCATTTGAAGGAAAGGGAAGGATTCTGATATGTAACCTGTGGCTCAGGATCTCCTAAGCTCTGGACTCACAAAGAACTGGTTGTATCTGAAGATTATTATTTCCTTAACTCATGTCCTTCCTCCTAGAGATTATTCTGGAAAAAAACTCCAAGTACACTCATGTCTATTTTTCCACAGATGTAGGGAACCCTAGCTACATGTGCTTAAATTAATAAATGCATATCCAATAAAGTATATCATAGAGAAATAGTCTTTAATTAAATCACAGAAAATACAAAAGGTGAAAAAGTACCAACAACCCACAGAAACCCATCAAGACAAACAGCAAACTAAACTAAGGGCTCACAGTCATTTCTAAACTCTTTTCAAAAGGAAACTGAACTTGGGTGTTGCCATTCTCACAATATACTGAAATTTCAGGGAAATTCTTCTCTCTCACAGGATTCCATGCAGTCTTTTCTGGTCTTATCAGATAGCAGAACCTCTTCTCATTGGATTTGCACTGTTAAAATAACTCATGGTAATAGAAGAAGGGGAAAAAGGAAGGGAGGACTTTTTCTTCTCTCCTTAGGCTTTAGTCCCTAGGTGCTCCTCCAACTGAAGGGGATCAGTGCTTTTTTTTTTGCAAAAGGACCACTACATAGAAACTCTCCCTCTCTTTCTGGAAAAATCACATTTCTAAACTCTTGGGGTTATTCTAAACTTCTTTTAAACTTAAGGTTATTCTTAAGGTAATGCCCAGGGCTAGTGCTCCCTAAAAAAATCTCCAATCTCTGCTAGAAGGCAAGTCACTGATTCTTTCCATGGTTAAGCATAACTGAAACTTCATCTGAGTTTATAGCCTTCATAGAATCAGGTCAGATGCCCTTTCCCTTCATTGTACTGAAATTAATAAAGCAAGCATGGTTCCCCAAACTGTAGGTGTAAGGTGAGTTCATGGGGCAGCTAGGTGGACAGTGGATACAAGGTCAGGCCTAGAGTCAGGAAGACCTGAGCTTCAATCTAGCCTTAGACACTTACGAGCTATATGACCCTGGGCAAGCCACTTCACCCTATGTGCCTCAGTTTCCTTATCTGTAAAATGAGCCAGAGAAGAAAATGGCAAACCACTTTAGTATCTTTGCCAAGAAAACCCCAAATGGAGTCACAAAAAGTTGGACATGACTGAAAACAACTGAACAACAAGAAAGTGAGTTTTGGTAATTCAATAACAGCCACCTCTCTGTATTTCCCAGGCAAGTACACTATAAATATACATGACCCAGTACCTACTTTCAGTTCTTATGTGGCCCCTAGAGGGAGGTCAGCTTCTTGCTCCAACATTGCAGCTGGGATTGCACAATAAATAGCAAAATATTTTTCCTGTCTAGTTCTTTCATTCTGGTTATTGTTTAATTTCAGAAGAATTTTTTATTCTAACTTGTTTGGGATCTTTTGTTTATTAAGATCATTAACAGCATACAATTTTCTTGGCCTACTACTGGTACAGATAAACTTACCAGGTGAATCAACAACTAAGGTAAATTTTCTTTTTTCCTAGAAAAAATTTTTTTTGGATATCTATGATTGTTCGACTCCCTCATTAACTCTGTCTGAACATGTAAGCACTCATGGTTTCTGTAATGTAAAGTTGACAGTTTTTCATTCATGTTTCTAAAGGAAAGAATTTTGAACAAACATTTAAATTTACCATAGTTATTGACTCACTTTCGGAGACAGTGGCCACTTTTGCTTTTTCTGTAACTTAAAAAAAAATCTCTCCAGCATTTACAATAGTTTTCAAGAATAGATATTAGTTTTATCATACGCCAATTACATTTTAATGCAAGCTCAACATCACTTCAGTTTGTCTGCTAATGAATTACACTCTCTTTCAGATGTCTTAATGATATCAGACTCAGGAATAATTTTTATTCTAATAGTTTATTCTAATAACTAATTTTCATTTGTTCATTTGCTTATCTATTTGGCTACAAAATTCCTCTAAACCAGGACTGGTTTGAAATCTACAGAAGATAAGTCATGAGAAAGCTTTCAAATATTTGAGTTTTGTAAGAAAATATTTTAGGTTATGAATAGAATACAACTGTCAGACCAGAGGGTTTTAAACACAGAAAGAATAAATTTCCCAACATAGATGTATAACAGAAGAAAATACAGTCAACACATTACTGTGATAATAGAAATACAGTAAGTTTATACTAAGTCTAGGGAAAGCTAATCTGAATTTGTAAAAAAAAAAAAAAAGCCAGAATTGTGGAATTTCACAAAGAAATGAAGTTTTATTACTTTTGACAACATCTACATAATTGGAACCCACTGCTAACAAATTGTTTATAATTCAAAGCTCCATTGAGTTTGCTTTGATGAACAGGTAAAGCTAATTTAAATTAGCAGCATCTGTGTTCACATAATTAGTGTGAAAACATATCTTTAAAGTTTGTATCCCCAATCAGCCTAAATATCTATTTTGTTCGAACTAACCTTCAAAAGGGGAATTTAATGCTAACCAGGGTAAGTTACCATCCTATCCAATCAAAACAACATTTTTAATGTGCCTGCATCAAGGAATACAAAGACAAATTCTGAATCCTTGGGAGAAAAATTAATGAGTTTTGATGCATTAAAAACTTATGCAAAATATTAGGGAGGTCATAGACTCACAGATTTAGAGCTGAATGAGAGCTTAGAGGTCATCCAGTCCAACCTCTTCATTTTACAGATGAGGAAACTGAGTCTAGAGATGTTGCCCAAGGTCCCACAGATATTAAGTTGTAGAGCTGTAATACAAATCAGGTCCTCTTGTTCGAAATCTAATTAGTTCCACTGTATCATGAGGTCATTAATGGGTGTCTTAGTTTTTTGCTTTTCATGTTTTAAGAAGTTTTCTGTTTCTTTAAGAGATTTTTTTCAAGGCATGATGCAGGATCAAATGTAATGAAATTTTTCATTTTTAACAAAGTTTTTTAAAAAAGAGTTGCAATGAATGAATGCTATACACCAGCTATTACTACTTCTCACCACGAGGGGGCGATAGTGATGCATGAGAAACAACTCTCCACGTGAAATTTTTGATTATGTGCAAAGTTACATGGTGCTTGAAGGTTTGTCCATCCCAGGAGCTTCTAACTTTCTCAAAGGTGTAACATTTGTTATACTTATAATTTTATTTCTATTCCAGACTCTCAGTCAAAGAAAACTACCACTATGTCAAATATTCAAGTCACTATAAATGCCTAAATATAAATCTAACATTATCAAAGAAACATTACTGTTAAGAAGATGTTATTCTATCTGTTTACATCTGTAATAATAATTTGAAAAAAATATTTAGAAATATTTCTATATATTATCTTATTGTTACCTAGCTGACATCTCCAAACTGACTAATTTTAAGCTCGCAATGTGTTTGGCACATAGTAGGTGCTTAATAAATGCTTAGGGCATCTAGGTGGTACAGTGGTTAGAGTATCAGAACTGGAGTCAGGAAGACCTGAGCAAGCTATTTAACCCTATTTGCCTCAGTTTCCTCATCTGTAAAATGAGCTGGAGAAGGAAATGGCAAACTACTCCAGTATCTTTGCCAAGGGTGAAAAGAGTCAGACATGGGGAGCAGCTAGGTGCCGCAGTGAATAGAGCACTGACTCTGGAGTCAGGAGGACCTGAGTTCAAATTTGGCCTCAGACACTCAATACTTACTAGCTGTGTGACCTTGGGCAAGTCACTTAACCCCACTGCCTAGCCAAAGGAAAAAAAAAAGTCAGACATTACCGAACAACAGTAACAATAAATGTTGTTGACTTGATCATACTTGACTCCTTTTCTGAGACAAAAACTGGTACATTCACATGAATTATGAAACACAGAAAGACCAGCAGGTTATTTAGCCTTGGGATAAAATGGTCATCCAATGGAAGCTAGATAAGTGCTTACTGGAACTGCTATAGAAGATATTCAAGTATCAGGTAGAAATTGTACTAGAAGATCAAGAGTTTTCTGATTCTAAGACACTACCATCACATAAATCTATTGATTGCATTTTTGGGCAGTACAGATGGTTCAAGATGCTAAAATCCAGCAACGTTTTTCTCGAATAATGAACACACACCATTAGTTTCTAGAATATCTGTTGATGTTATTCTGGTAGGCATAAGGAGACCAACACTAATTCAATGGCCAGAAAATGTCTAAAGGGAACAGATTCCAAGGAAGGCTTACATTTACGTGCATTATTATTATTATTTTTTAAATTATCAGGCATTTTTCTTCTCTCACACTGTCTTTCCATTAGGGAAAAAAAAACCTGAAAAACAAAACTTTTGTACTGAGTATATTCAAACAATATAACTTCTCCTGGTTCTGGTTCTGCTTACTTCACTCTTCATCAATTCATAGAAATCTTCAAGTCTCTCTGAAACCATCTCAAATAATTTCTTACAGCACAATAGTATTCCATTACAATCGTATGGGATAATTTGTTCAGCCATTGCTTAATTGATGGGCATACCCCCTCCCTTAGTTTCTAACTCTTTGCCAACCTAAAAAGAGCTACTATAAATATTTTTGTACCTATAATACCTTTTCATCTTTGATCTCCTTAGGGTATAGTTCTAGTAGTGATATTATTGGGGCCAAAGAATATTGCACATGTTAGTAACTTTTAAAGAATTGGCAACTCAATAGATTAAGTAAACAAGAGAAATTACTTGAATTCTCTGTCTACCTTTCCTTGAAATACTGTTGTTGTTTGTCTTTCGTTCTCAAAGAGGACCAATGACATCACGAGGGTGATGTCTTGACTTGTGCATCAATTGGAGATGAGTGGGGCAAAGCTGTGCAAAGTCTTCAGCCTCACTCCTCCAAAGTCATTATCCTTGAAATGCAGAAATAACATAAAAAACCAATAATACTAACCTGCCTCTAAGAAAACAAAAAAATTAATTGCTCAAGCCCTAAATGCTTTTAAATTAAATTTTGATTCCAATAAACAAAACTATTTTCTCCTAAGCCTTAAAATAACCAGCAGCTGGGAGAATCAGGAAAGGCTTCATGTAGAAGGTGGCACTTTAATAGAACTTTGAAGAGAACTACAGATTCTTAGAGACAGAGGTGAATAGATAGGTGGTATATTCCAGGCATGAGGGATAGTCATAAAGAGGATGTGGAATACCGTGTGTGTTGAACAGCAAGAAGGGAGTTTGGCTGGACCAGAGAGTTCATAAGAGGGAGTAATGTGGGATCATCCTGGAATGATAAGTCAGAACCAGGTTGTGAATGGGTTGTATAAATGGGAATTTCCTGAATGCCTTACACTGAATCTTCTTTTTTTAATTGAAAAAGCAACTTAGAAAATTCTGTACCCTTCAGATGACAGTCTTGGATAAGGTGAATACTCTAGGCTTCCCTGGCACAAGTGAAATTGTGGTTTTCACATTGAGTTCAAATAAGTTTAATACTTGAAAAGGGGCTTATCATATTGGCATAGCTAACTCAACCTTCTATCCACATAACTTCTGAATGTTTGAATGAACTTCTGAGTATCAATTGCAGCAGGTTTCTTTTCTCACCATATAACTCTAGTTTTAGAAGGTTTGTAAGCTGTACATCAGGCTATTGAAATGTATTGTCTGACCTGAAATCTAGTATAATAAACAGGTCATGGGAAGAACAGATAAAAAGGTAGGAGAGCAAGGCAGGGGAGCAAAGTGACGTCAATCACACAAAACAAAGAAATGAGGCAGATGGTCTACTTATCCCTTGAAACAATTGTATTCTTACCTAATCAAATGTTCTACTACTTCTGATGATGATGATAATGATGATGAGGACGATGAGGAGGATGGTGATGATAAAGGCAGAATGACGTTATGGACAGAGAGATGGTATTGAAATCAGGAAGATCTGGGTTCAAGTCCTGCTTCTACACACAAGCTCTGTGACTCTGGGCAAGTCATCTGCAAAGCACTTTACATACATTATCTCATTGGACCCTCACAACAACCCTGTGAGATAGGTATTATTGATGCCCATTTTACAGATGTGGAAAATGAGGCTGTGAGAGGTTGTGACTAGCCCGTGGTCACACAGCCAATAGGAGTCAGATGGATTTCTCCTTGACTCTGTGTCTGGCACTCTATCTGCAGTGCCATGTTACAAGTGCCCAAGAATCAGAGAGTTAAGCAGGTTGTATATGTGATCCTATTTACTCCTTCTGTAGTCTTCTGTATTTGTTATAGCAGAGGAGTGATTCAGCCATTAAATAAACGTCAGAATAAAATATGGCAGCCGAGTACTCACAAGGCCTTTGTAACTAGTCCCACGAATGAAGGGGATTAAGTAATTAAGAGGAAGAAGTCATATCAAATGGGTGAAACTTGATTTTCTAGAAAGTCTATTATAGGCTTCAGAAGTCTTACCTATTTGAATATGTATAGTGAGATAATTAAATTATTGGGGAACAGATTATATTGTCCAAGGTAACCACATCCTTTAATCTGTGAAAATGATTATGTATATCCTTTCTCACACTTGGCCACAGTGAATATTTGTGCATTACATGTTATAATTCTCTAGGGACTGACTATCATTCTTTCCTGACAGCATTCCAGTTTCTGAGATTTCTGGAGGGCTGTGTTTGGCATGTGGTACTCTTAATGGAGTTCTTGGCCACTGCTATAGGCCTGTTTTGCATAATATCCCACTTTGTGTTACAAGTCTGACCACTGCTGATCACTGATGGATATTAACATGTAGACCCATGAAGAGAGAAAATCTTTTCCACTCCCTCTGGTGTACAAGTCATCATTAGGAATATATTGAAACCTACTTATATTCAGCCATTGTGTCTGTCCCTTGGGACCCCGGAACTTTTCACTAATCAAATTCTAATTTTCTGTGACATAACCAAACAGAATGACCAGGAGAATCTTATATTAAAGAGGTTGCTTTTGTAGCAGCATACAGTTTAGGATACATATCTGACAGTATAAGCAGATACGTAAGCCTTCTCATTTTGTGCAAATTATAAATTTGGAATGTAACACAATAAAGGAGGTATTAAGGAAGTAATAATTTCTAAGGGAGTAACATAATTAGAAATTATAACCTGGTGTGGTGGCACTGGGGAATCTGAGGCTGGTGGATTGGTTGAGTTCACTGAGTTTCAGCAGGGCCATAGTTGATCTGGTGTCTGTACTAAGTCAGGCATGAAGATGGTGCACTTCCTCAGGAGGTGTGAACTCCTCAGGCTGGAAAAAAAACAAAGAGGCTCCTGTTCTGACTAATATTGGGATGGTGCCACAGGGGTGGCGAACCAATGGCCTTGAGGCCACACGTAGACTTCTAAGTCCTTGGGTGCGGCCTTTTGTCAGAGTCCAAGTTTTACAGAACAAATCCTTTTATTAAGGGGGGATTTGTTCCATGAAGTTTGGATTCAGTCAAAGGGCCGCACTTGAGGTCCTAGAGGTCCACATGTGGCCTTGAGGCTGCAGGTTCCCCACCCGTATGTGAATAGCCCCTTGGCAAGATAGAGAGACTCAATCTTTTAAAAAAAAATGTTGTTGGTGTTGTTGCATGTTAATATCCCTTACTTAACAAATTTACTTAGAATTCTACATATAAGGACTTTTTTTTATAGGACCTGTAATTTCATCACTTAACCAAAATAGATACTGCTCTGAAACCTTTATAGTCTTAGAATAAAGAGTGGCCTGGGGGTGGAACCAAGATGGTGGAGTAGAAGCAGGGACTTGTTTGGGCTCTCCCCTAAACCCCTCCAAAATCTGTAAAAAATGACTCTAAAAAGGTGGCCCGGGCCATGAAGAGGTTAAGTCCATCAACAAGCATTCATTAAATACTTACTATGTGATGAAGCACTGCGGTAAGTTCTGGAGATACAAAAAAAATGTAAAGGCAAAAATACGGTCCCTGCCCCCAAGGATCTCTTTTCTTAATGAAGACAACATAAAAGATAAATGCAGAATTGATCAAGGTCACTTGAGATGGGGGCACTAGCAGCTAGAGGCCAAAAAAGGTCTCCTGCCAAAGGCGATGGATGAATTTAGATGAATCTTGAAGGAAGCACGGGAAAGGAAGAGGCAGAGATGAAAGGCAGAACATTCCAAGCAAGGGGGACAGCAGGTATAGAGGCACAGAGATGCAGATGGTGCACCCTGTTTATGGAAGTCAAAGCAAGTCAGTGTGGTTGGATCTTGGAGTATAAAGAGGGATGGAGGGGAGTTCAGTGTAAGAAGACTGGAAAATGAAGGTTATCCTGGAGATAACGGGGAGCTCACTGAGCCCGGGGGTGATGTGGTCAGTAATCTGCCCAGAGTCCCAAAGACAGTATGTGAGAGTTAGTACTTAAACCCAGGTCCTCCTGACTCTGAATTCACTTCTCTCTCTGACTCATGGATATTTAAGAAATAATGGAATTAATTACAAATTCATTCCAGAATCACGTTCAGAGAATGCGATTGTCCACATAACACCATCTTGCCCCCATTGCCATCAAGGGCAATGCCCAGCAACCAAATTGCTGATGCAATAAAAGGATAGTAAATAGGAAAATCATAAACTGAACCAATTAGAGGGCATTAAATGGATCATGCTTAGAGCAGGTGGTAAGATATGAGATAGAGACAGGCCGACTGACTTTTGGCTAAGATAGAAGCAGGGGACCAAAGAGGATAACAACAAAGAATCAGTCCTTGGAGGAGGAAAGCAAGAATTCATTTCCTTTAATCAATACACCAAGGCTTAGAGCCTAGATACCTAGGGTAGGGCCAGAGCCAGGAGATCTCTAAGTTACTGTCTAGAATTTGAAAATGCAAAGACAGAGCAGAGGGGAAAAGTCATGGAGAGTGAGGTATAAATAGAAGAAGATGAGCATAAAACAGGTAGCTATTGTTGAACCAATAAAGGCACACAGCTTTCTGCCATCTTGTCTCAGCCTTAGTCAGAAGCTCAATTGCCAGTTCTCTGGCTCTGGTCCAGCATTCTAGGAAGCAGATAAATTACCCTCCATCCAGCTTCTGGCTGAGGCTCCCCTCTGCTCCCAGGAAATCAGACACAGTCATCAGACACAGGTAACCAGGACTCATGAGAAAGAGGAACCACACCGACAGGCTGAAGCAGGTACTTTAAAAAGTCAGTGGACTGTGCTGCCTGAGTGAGGCTGCTGAGGAAAGACCTGAGCCAGTCCAGCTAAAAGGCCACAATGGACAGCAAGCTCCCCAAAATGCTCAAAGATCTTCTGGGAATGATCCCAGTTGCTTTTTTAGACCCTAACTTTGATATCTGACCTTACTTTGCCAACTTTAACCTTTTACATTATTTTCATTATTCAAGTAGGCTATGTCTACCTAAGATTGGTCTGATATCTCAGGTTGGAACAAGACACTTGGGGAATATTTAGCAGCTAATACAAACAGATTTATTTAGCTATAGCAGAGAAAGGATATTCAGGACAGGGAAATGATATTTAGGAAGGAAGTCTTGATTCAGTTGATGATGGTCTGCTGGTCAGAGCTTGAAGAAGCAGCCAGAGCTCTTTGTTTCATGATATTTTTTTGGTGGAAGCCGTATCAATGACCCTAAGCCAATCAAGTCTCAAGGACAGTTTACATTTTAAGAAAAAGGCTAGGCTAGCCCCATACCACAAAGGACCAGGGGTATGCTGGAGCCAACTTGAACTGGAGCTGATTTTAAAATTTTCAGTGTGGGCATTTACATCTCAGAACAAATGCTACAAATCAACTAGTTGTCTAAACTCAAGAAAGTGAGGGAGAAAATGTTAATAATGCAGATGGATCTTAAAAGTGTTGTGTGCCTATATTTTTCCCCCAGAAAGCCAGTTGTTAAATATTTACCAACACATTACTGTAAAAGCCCCTGGTAGATATTCTTCCCACAACAACGACCTAGTTTTTGCCTTAATAGTGATGACCCAGTTCTGACTCCTAGAGTTTAGTAAGCCCTAACTCCAATTTCACTTTTGAGTTCCTCTGATTTGAATCTCATAGCCATCAAAACTAAATAAGGCAAATTGCCCTGGGCCAAGAGTGGAAGTGAAAACCCCACTTTAAATATTCTAAGAGGTGAACTCAGCTTTACAAATTAGCTCTGCCAGGTAACTGTAGAGAATAGCACTGTGGACAACTCCATCCTGGCCATTTGACCACTGAGGGCCTCAAACCTGCTTCCTTTCCTGTGGCAAGTTACCAGTTTAAACCCTAGATGAAACTGAGATTCCTTCAATATTATCAACCTAGTGGAAAAAGCACTGAATTTTTTTTTAGGAACCATCACTTTTCAATGAGGCCCCTCTCCTTCAGGTTGACCCTCTTGCCTCCACTTAATATAATGCTACTTTCTTTGTGGAGACTAAAGGAAGCTTGGAAACTTGACATTCTGTTAGGACATGCATTATAAAATCTGATAGGACTAGGTCTTCATCACATCTTCATCACAAGACCCCAGTGCTGATGTTGCTGGGGGGAGGAGGAGAAGGGAAGACACTAATACCCAGAACACAGAACAACTTCATGTTTGATGTTATGTTCCTTCCTACTCTGACCCTCCCAAATATTGCTAGCTCTGCCCTATTGAGGGGCCCTATTCTGGAAGCAACTAAACTTCCAGGGTATAGATAGGCCCATGGACTCCAGAAGGCATATGCTACCTTCTACTATACCTGAGATCACACCATTAGGTAGGTTCCCAGGACCTATTGAAGCTCGGGCTTCTGAGATGCCAGCTTGCAAATATGAATCGTCCAGTCAGTCAGCAAGCATTTATTAAGGGCTTCCTCTGTGCCAGGTACTGTATTAAGTGCTGGGGTACCGAGAAACACGGACCCTAGCCTCAAGGACCTCAAATTCTAATGGGGAAAACAACATGTTAAAAATTGTACATAGGGGCAGCTAGGTGGTGCAGTGGATAGAGCACCGGCCCTGAAGTCAGGAGGACCTGAGTTCAAATCCAGCCTCAGACCAAACACTTGTCACTAACTAGCTGTGTGACCCTGGGCAAGTCACTTAACCCCAATTGCCCAAAAAACAAAAAACAAAATTGTATATAGCTGTCCGCTTCGCCCATGAGGGCCCCGGATCTCTTTTTTACACATTAAATTAGAGAATTATACTTGAATAAGGAATATCAGTCTCTTAATACCTTCACCATTCAAAATCAGCATACTTTTCTGCTAATTCCTTATTTGCTACATCTCCTATGGCAATTTTAAGGGAAGAGATGATTTCATTTTGTCTTTGGGTCTCTTGTACTTCACATAAGACTTTTCATTCTGTAGATACTTAATAAGTATTCATTATGTTGAATTGATTCCCAAGGGCTGTTTCAGACTTCTGGGTTGGTTTCTGAGTATCCTATTTTTCCAGTCTGGACCATGGTTTTTCAGCTTAGATTCTAGGTACAGGCCAACTGAATGATGACTGTTCATTTCAAACAAACCCTAGCCCTAGTTCCACAGGTGAGCTCTTGGCTCCTCTGACTGACCAAGACTGTGGCTTGACCATATATCTACACTAACTGAGGAAACCACTCTTTGAGTAAGCAACTTGATCACAGGCTTAGCCCTCTTATTGGGACCAGACTGAAAGGCAGATGTATAACTAGACTATGGAACCAGGAGAAAAGAGACGATGTTGTTAATCAGACCAGAACATCTATTTGTTTTCTAAGTCTACAGTTGCTTATCCTTCAGCAGTAGGAGGCCATAGCTAATAACAGGGTCTCAGGCTTTCTTGTATCTTATTTCTTCTACTATTCCCCATACAAGACACTCCATCAAAGGACTCTGGGCTTTTTCACTGACTGTCTCTCATGCCTGAAATTCTCTTCTTCCTCATCACTTTCTCTGGACTTCCCTCTGGCCTTCCTTCTAATCTCTATTCCCCTTAATGCTATGTGTGTGTGTGTGTGTGTGTATATATATATCTATATATATCTATATATCTATATATACATACATATACACACACACATATATATGTATATACATACATACATATATACACACACACATACACACATATAAAATATACCATATTATTTTATATAAATACATTATATATTATATGTAATAAATATAATTATACATAATATATCACGTTATCATATTATCATATCATATATAAATACATTATATGTAATATAATTATATATATACACATTTGTATATATAATGTTATATAACCTTCCCTTGGTTGATTATCTCTAATTTAGGATGGGATCTCCTAGAGAACAAAGATTGTCTTTTGTTTGCTTGTTTTGCCTTTTTTTGTATCACTAATACTTAGTACAGTGTCTAGTTTATAGTAGGTGCTTAATGAATGCCTCACCTGAAATAAGCTATAGATTGCTGATTCCCCTCTATAATATGGATCACAACAAAATACGGCAAGTCCTCAAAGAGATGGGAGTAACAGATCGACTTACTTGTCTTCTGAGGAAAGAACCTGTATGCAGGCCAAGAAATGACAGTTAGAACTGAACATGGAACAAATGATTGGTTTAAGATTGGAACAGGCATACAACAAGGCTGCATATTGTCACTTTATTTACTTCACTTACACGCAGAGTACATCATGTGAAATGCCGGGCTGGAAGAATAAAAAGCTGAAATTAAGGTCACTGGGAGAAGTATCAGCAATCTCAGATTTGCAGACAATACTACTCTGATGGCAGAAAGTGAAGAATTAAGAAGTCTTTTGATGAGAGTGAAAGAGGAGAATATAAAAGTTGGCTTGAAGCTGAACATCAAGAAAACCAAGATCTTGGCAACTGGTCCCATCACTTCCTGGCAAATGTAGGGCAAAGAAATGGAAGCAGTGTCAGATTTTATATTCTTGGGCTCAAAGATCACTGCAGATGGAGACTGCAGCCATGAAATTAAAAGACACTTGCTCTTTGGAAGGAAAATTTTGGCAAATCTGGACAACATAATAAAAAAGCAGAGACATCACCTTGCCAACAAAGGTCTGTATAGTCAAATCTGTGGTTTTTCCAGTAACAATGTGTGTCTGTGAGCATTGAACTATAAAGAAAGCTGAGTGCTACAGAATCCATGCTTTTGAATTGTGATTTTGCTCAAATCAGTCAATACTTAAAGAAATTAATTCAAACTGTTCCCTGGAAGGTCAAATACTAAAGTTGAGGCTTAAATCCTATGGCCACATAATGAGAAGATGGGACTTATTGGAAAAGACCCTGATGTTAGGAAAGATTAAAGGAAAAAGGGATGGCAGAGGATGAGATGGATAAATAGTGTCATGGACATGAACTTGAACTTGGATAGACTCCGAGAGATGGTGGAGGGTAGAAAGGCCTGGTGTGCTATGGCCCGTGGGGCCATGAATAGTTGGACATGACTGAACAATTGAACAAGAACAGTAACCACTCTACAGTTGTTTCTTTCCTTCAATTCAACAAACATTTATTAAGCTCCTACACGTGCCAGGAACGATACTAAGTTTGGCTGGTACAAAGATAAAAACAAAATAGTCTCTGCCCTCCAGGGGCTTATATTCTATTTGAAGATAAAACATATACACGGATGACTAAATATGAAACATATACAAAATCATTTCTCGGGGGCATTAACAACTGAAGGAATCAAAAAAGCCTCTTGTAGGAGGGCATGTGAACTGAGCCTTAAAAGGGAGTGAGGGATTCCAAGAGGTGAAAGTCAGGAGGGAAGGCATTCCAGGTGTGAGAGACAGCTTGTACAAAGTAATGGAATCAGGAAAAAGAGTGCCATGTAAGGGGAACAGCAAGTGGGCCAGTTCAGCTAGAAAGTTAGCATGTGTATGGTAGTGATATGTAATCAGCTTGAAAAGATCAGTTGGAGCCAAATTGTGAACACTTTCAATGCTAAAGAGTTTGTATTTTATCCTAGCTATGGAGTGCAGATGATAGAGTGCTGGGCCTGGAGTTAAGAAGACCTGAGTTCAAATCAGATCTCAGACATTTACCAGACCCTGGGCAAGTCACTTAACCTCTATCTGCCTCAGTTTTTCCAACTGTAAAATGAAGGTAATAATAGCACCTACCTCCCAGGATTATATGAAATAATATTTGTAAAGCACTTAGCATGGTGCCTGGCATATGGTAGGTATTTAATAAATGTCCTTCCCCTCACCAAAAATAGGGAGCCATTGAAGCTTCTTGAGTAAGGGGATGGTGTGATCACACCTGTGGCTCCAATGCTAGTAGAGAAAAGGAAAGGGAGATGAGAGATGTTATAAAAGTAGATTCATAAAGACTTAACCACTGATGGGATATGCAGGATGGGCATGTCAATGCTTCTTAGTGTTAATGCCTTCCCTCTGCGAATAGCTCCAGTTTTTCCTTTACATACCTTGTTTGCATGTGGTTGCTTGTATGGTGTCTCCCCCATTAGATTGCAAGCTTGGAAGACGCTTCAAAATAATTCATTTTAATTCAACAAGCATTTATTAAGCAACTGTCATGTTCCAGGCACTAAGGATACAAATACTGAAGTGAAATATTCCCTGTTCTCAAGAGGCTTACATTTTCTTTTCTTTTTATTCTTTTTAATTTTTTGGTTTTTTCAATTAATAATTTTTTTCTTCTCATATCCTTGTGAAAGAAAGAAGGAAAGGAAGGAAGGAAGGAAGGAAAGAAGGAAGGAAGGAAGAGAAAGGAGGAATGGAGGGAGAAAGAAAGAAAAGACAATAAAAGCAAAGACCTGTAACAAACACACATTGTCAAGCAAAACAAAGTTCCATATTGGTCATGTCAAAAAAATATGTGTTTCATCCTGGAGTCCATTACCTTCCTGTCAGAAAGTGATTAGCATGCTTCATCTATCTATCTTTCTATCTATCTATCTATCTGTCTGTCTATCTATCCATCTATTCATCCATCTATCCATCTATCTACACACATATATACATACATGTTGCATATACATACATATATGTGTATAATATATATGCACATATGTGTTATGTAAAATATAAGTATACATAAGCATATATCCTTCTATAATAAGCTCACACTAAACTCCTGGCAAACCCTTTTGAAATAGTTTTTTACATTTCACTTGCATCAGATGGACACTCCACTCTATTTTGCCTTCCCAGAAGATTCACAATCTGCTACCCAGGCCTCCAACATCTTTGACACCCAGTACCTTTATAATGGTTTAGAAAATACCTTCTACAATGACTATTCTTATTTAAGGCCATCTGTACTCGACTGATTTTTCTCTTCATTGAGTATGTGGGTGTTTCTTTTTTAGTCAAGTTTTGATCCCAACATGTTCATTTTGTCAAATGTTCAATTATGGCGTCTTAGAAACAGAATAGATGTTTCCCCTCCTAACATGAAGGTCAATGCCTCTGTGTCCTATGACTGTATTTCTCTTATACACATTCCACGTTCTGTTTTTTCCCCCCATGAAGCAGCGTTGTAAAGGTAAAGGGCATTGATTCTAGATTCAGATTTTGTTTCTGATGCTGGACCCAAGCTTCCTTTTCTATAAAGTGAGGGGATTAGAGGACATGGTGTCCAAGGTCCGTCCCAGCTCCAGGTCCACGATCCTATGTATCTCTCCCCTATCCACACCACTACATTCTAAGCTCCATGAACATGGGGGCTTTATCTTATTTCATCTTAGTATCTCCCCTGTTGCTTATGTGGGCACTTAAATGTTTATTGAGCTGGATTGATTTAGTTTATAGGTACATTGGTGATCATTCTCAGTAAGAATCTATTTTCAGTCTTCTCTCTAGTAGAATCATGTTTGTGGACCCTCGAGGAAAGATTTCTAGAAAGGCATGGATAAGAATCCCAGAGGAAGAAAAGGCATGGAGGAGTTGCAATCTACATTGATGGGAAGGTGTACCTACACCAATGAAATCACACGTCTATCAAGGGAGTGCTAGTGATCTGAGTTAATGGAGAGCAAGTTTTGTAGGAAAGTATGGGAAAAGCCACATAGAAGAGAGGCCACACAGCTGGAATAACTTTTTAAAGCACCAGTCAATCAATAAACATTTATTAATCAAGCACCATTTATTATGTGTCAGGCACAATGCTAAACACTGGAAAAAGAAATCCAGAAGTGGCTAAGAAAGATATCCCAAGGAGAGGTAGGGAAGACCTTCACTAAACTGTTTTTGGTGTATGGTTTACTGTGAAAATGACACCAGGGTTACTGATGTGAGGAAAATTCAATGAGACACATATGATTTCATATTTGTCCAATGGCCACACCATATTTGCTAAAGTAACCCATCTTTACGAAACCATATTATGCAAAGTAAGCACCTTAGCATACTTCTGTTTACTCTTCAAAGTTCTTAAACCTTTTGTTTAGTTAATAATCAAAATGTATATGAAAATTTAACTTAAGGAAATAAATACAACATTATTGAAGTTTCTAGTGAACTAAGTAGTGTAAGGAAAATGGTTTTCCCCTTTTCCTCTCCCCTGTAATTTTCTCTGCTGCCACCATCTGGTGATAGGTGTTTCCAATCAGGTTTATATAGACTAGATCAGATAAAGTATGCCACAGGAATTTAAAACAAAAAGAGTTGTTTTTAAAATATTCTAGAAAACTTAATGAAATGCATATTTTTAAGTCAGTCCATCATGTTGATATGGGAGGAAGAAACTTTTCCAGGCTTCTTACACCTGACTCCCCTATTCTCCCACCCTCACCTCATGGACTCTACAACTCAGTGATCCTGGCATCCTTTTGCTTGTCTTTGCACTTGAGAACCATCTCCCCACTCCAGGCATTTTCACTGGCTGTCCCCCACGCCTAGACCACTCTCCCTCCTCGTCTCTGCCTCCTAGCTAGCCTGGCTTCCTTGAAGCTTCAAGTAAATCCTACCTTCTGCAAGAAGCCTTTCCTGGTCTTCCTTAATCTTAGAGCCTTCCCTCCAATTTGCCTGCATATAGTTTGTACATAGTCATTTGCAAGTTTTCTCTCCCATTAGTTCATGAACTTCCCAAGAACAGGGACTGTGTTTTGCCTTTCTTTGTGTCCTCAGCACTTAGCACAGTGCCAGGCACAGAGCAGTCATGTAATAAATTCGTGTTGACTTCACTCAAACTAGTAACAAATTTATGAAAATGTTTTGAACCACAAAATAACGTGTTCTTCCTTAAACAACACCTGCCATAAGTATGATCCTATCTGAAAACGCTGGTCTCTTGAAGCTAGTCTTTATAAGCAGGGTCAGCGAAGGAGAAAAGTTCTGCATTTACACAGCAGTGGGAAGTAGTTCCTCACAGAATCTCAGAGTAGGAAGAGACCTTAGAGTTCTCTGGGTGTAACCCAGACTTGAACAGAAATCCCCTTTACCAGATGACTGAGAAGTGGTCATTCACCTTCTGTTTTTCTGGTGAGTAGAATCCACTGTCTCACAAAGCAGCTCATTCTCCTTGGATAGCTCTGATTGGGATGACGTTTTCCCTCGTAGCCAGCACAAATCTCTCTGCACTTCTTATTGCTCCTTATTCTACTCTCTGGGACCATTTGTTCCGTGAATTTATTTAATATCTTAAGAGGCAGATGATTATAGGTTTAATTGGAGCCCTCTGTCCCCCTTCTTCAGTGGAGATGTCAATGGAGGAGATAGTCTGGCTTGCATTCTCATCCCTACCCCGGCATGATGGGGAGAAGAGAGAGTTAGTTTTAGTCACTTAAGATCTTGGGGGTACACTGTGTGTTACTGAGTCCTACTGCCCCTAAGGCCACTTTATAGTGATGGCTTTACGTGTTTCCCCCCCTTCCTCCTAACTTGTTCTCTCTCCAAGTCTTAGGGCATCACATAACTCTACCTCGTCTGCATTTCCTTCTTCAACTCTTCTAGCAACACCTTGGAGGGCTGGGGTGGGGGATCGATGAATAAGGAGTGGACCCTGGTGATGAATGTAAGACAATAGCTACTTTGGCTCTGGCTCCATCTCTGGCTCCTTCTCCACACTAGTCATGAGGGAGCACAAGACAACAGTGGCTAAACTCCTTGTCTGTTCCTCTCTAGGTCAGTCTCCCAGGTATTCCAAGACAACTGCAGCAGCTATGACCCCTCCAGGATCCCTCTTCATTTTTCTTTACTTCTAGTCTTGGAGTACAATAGTGGTGAGTGGGAGGGGAAGCAAGCTGACTCGGGATGTCTTTTTCCTAAGGACCCTCCATTGTCCTGCTAAAGGGGGAAGTTGCAGCAGCCTTCCCCCTTTTTCCTCTGTTACTCTGCTCTCATCTTAGCAGCTCCTGGTAGGGTCAACCACTTCCTCTGGGCAAGCACCTGCCTTGTGTGGGCTCCCAATATCCCTCTGTCTTATGAATGAATGAATGAGAAAAGCATTTAGGCGCTTGCTTTGTGCAAAGCACTGGGGGGAAAGGGAGATACAAATAGAAAAGTAAGATAATCCCTACCTTCAAAAAGCTCGCATTCTAATAGGCAGACAGCATATAGGGAAGGTTTCAGCTGCAAGTCAGATGGAAAGGTCTCATGGTCCATAGGATGCAGCCTCAATGCAGATGCTAATGCATCTTCTTTAATGTTATTTCCAGCTAATCAAATATCAGTTTCTGATGTTGAACTATTTGATAGTCACCGTCTCCTCCTCTCCCCAGCAGCAACTCCCTGGCAGCAGTCAATCTTCTCCCTCCCAAGCCCCACTGAGAGGCTGTATGATGTGGTGAGAGGACAGGGTGCTAGACTTGGAGGCAGGAAGACCTGAGTTCAAATCCCAGCTCAGATCCTTACTAGCTGTGTGACCCAGGGCATGTTGTTTAACCTGTCTGAGTCTTGGTTTCCTCCTCTATAAAATGAGAGTGTTAGACTTGCTGACCTCTAAGGTCCCTTCTGGCTGTATACCCATGATCCTATAATGCACTCCAGGCTCAACTCCTTCTCTGGGCTCTTTTCCACCTTACCACAACCTTCCCATCCTGGCAATAACCCAGCCCAAAGAATTGATCCTTTAATTGATGAGTCCCTACCCTGAAATATGCTATTTCATGAGAGGGGAAAAAAAAAAAACATGTTTCTGGCTCAACTCCACTTCCTTCAAACAGCCTTCCAGTAATCTCTCCCCTCCTCCTCCACCCCAACCCTCCCCACACCCTTTCTGGTTCCTTCTCCATATTTTCTTCCCCCGTTAGAATGTAAGCATCTTGAGCTTACATTTGCTTGTATTTGTATCCTACATGTAGCTCTCCGTCTTCTCTGTCTCTGTCTCTTTCAGTCTGTCTCTGTTTCTTTGTCTCTCTCTTTATCCCTTTCTCTCTCCCCCTCTATTCTCTCCCCCTACATCTCTCCTTTCTTCATCGCTCCCCTCATTCCTCTCCTATCCCCAGCATTTACCACAGTAAATCTAACTCTCTATGATTCTGAGGGGAACAGGGAGCACGCGGGGCAGCCAGCACTGGCCAGAGGTAGACAACCCGAATGAGTCTGGCAGCTGTAACAGGGTTTTAGCCCCTTATAACATTGGGGATGGGGAAGAGGCCGTGGTTTGTTGTTTTGCCCTCTCTGGCATTGTTGTGGAAAACAGGTCCCTAGGTCTATAACAACTCTGGCTACTTGCTCAGAATCCAAGTTCACATTTTCAAATTTAAGATTAAAAAAAAAATAAAGTATTGAGAAATCAGTCTTAAATATTTGTGGGGACCTGAGCAAAGAGTTGTCTCCCTAACTGAAACCCAGGCAGAGCTCAGGTGAGCCTACACACACACACACACACACACACACACACACAGCCTTCATGGCCAGAACCACAAGACTAAGGCTCTACTGCCCCCTGATGGCAGCATGCCCGAGTTTAAACTTCACATTTTCTGTGAAGCCAATAAAAATCTCCTTTAGAGTGTTTCATGCTGTATAATTCAACCAAAAATTATGAGGTCACAGCAAATGCACAAAAGTATGTACTTTCCACTGTGTGCTCATGAAGATGGGACTGAATTAGATTAGCAGCTGAGTACAAACAAGTGAAATAAATGGTTTAAATGAACAAATCTTTAGCCTTTTTCCTGTTTGGGTATATCTTTGAAGGAAAATCATTGAGCAAATAATAGATTTCATTGATTTTCCTTAGACTTTCCCAGAAAGTTACGTAGTTCTCTGGGCCATGTACAATAATCACCTTATAAATTGTTTGCACTGGTTTGATATGTGTATACTATATTTCTTCCCATAGATTACTAGGTCTCAGCCTCAGTTTCCTCATCTATAAAATGGGGATAATAATTCTTAATAATAATCCTACCACACAGAATTATTGCAAGAATCCAATGTCATATAGTAAGCGAAGCACAATTTAAATGTTAATTATCATTCTTTATTAGTAGTAGAAAGAACACTGGTTCGGAATTCAAGCCCTGAGTTCAAATCTCATCCCTGCCGCCTCATATCAGTTCAATCTTGAGCAAGTTACTTATTTTCTATGGACCTCAGTTTCTCCACTTGTGAAATAAGAGGGTTAAACTAAATTACCTCTAAAGTCCTTTCCAGCTGAAAATTTATGATCCTGGATTAATTTGGCCTCCTTTTAAAAAACTGGACTTATGATTTTATTGATGCAGGAAACATCTAAGTAGAACTTTCTCTATGAAGGCAGATTTTTACCTCCTCTGCAATTTATAGTCTCAGAGACTTGTAAAATAAAATGACTTGCCCGGAGTCACACACAGCCAGTATGCTGAAGCAATGGGATTTGAACCCAGGTTTCGTAACTAGCTTTCATCCTCTACATCGATGGTGCTACTTCTCTTAATCACTATATTTTACTGAAGTGTTACTTTTGGGTATTGTTGATGAGGATAGCAGGGAAGGGAGACTATGATCAATTATTAATTATTACTTCAAAATATATAATTCTATCTTATCAATCAACAAACAATCCAGTTTACCTGTAAACCAGTTACAGGCTAGCTGCTGCGATCTCCCTCCCCCCCTCCAAAGAGAGAAACAATTCTTTCCCTCACAAAGCTTCTATGTTATAGGAAAAGACAGCATATACACATTAAGAATATACACACACACATACAGAATATGCATATATACACACAGCATATATACATACATACACATGCAGAATATGTACATATACACATACACATGCAGAATATATATATACATACAAATACAGAATATATGCCCTCCACATTTACAATATGTACACACATACAGAAAATATATAACGCACATGTAGCATATACACATAAAGAATATATACATACAAATACAAAATATATGCATGTCCACATTTAAAATATGTGTATATGTACATATGTGTATGTACACATATGTACACATACACATACAGAATATATGTGTATATATGCATAGACATGTAGCATATACATACCGAATATACACACATATGCATGCAGAATGTGTACATATGCACACATGTAGAATATATACACATATGCATACAGAATATAAAAATATATTCACATATGGAATATATACACATACAGAATATATACATGTATACATACACATGTAGCATATGCACATAGAGAATATATACATATACACATATACATGCTGACTCTATATACACCTACAAATACAGAATATATGTATGTACACATTTAGAATATCACACATACACTTGTAGAGCACATACATATACACTTACAGATACAAGGAGGGAAGACAGGGGAGACAAAGCATTAGCTAATGGGAAGACCAGGAAAGGTTTCCTCCTGACAACAGTGATTTAGCTGAGTCTTAAAGGAAGCCAGGGATTCTATGAGGCAGAGATGAGGAGGGAGAACACTCTGGGCATGGGGGATGGCCAGTACAAAAACCCAGAAGAGGGAGATGGCATGTTATGTGTGATGAAGAGCAAGAATATCTAGTTTGGATGTACTGTAGGGAATGAATGTGTAATAAGGCTAAAAAGATAAAATGGAGCCAGGTTAAGAAGGGCATAAATGCCAAACAGAGGAATTTGTGTTTGATCTTTAAGGTAACAATAGTAGTTAGAATTCATATAGTGCTTTAAGGTTTGCAAAACACTTTAAATACATGAACTTATTTAATTTTCCTAACAATTCTGGTAGGTAGGTGCTATATTATTATCTCCATTTTACAGATGAGGAAAGTGAGGGACAAAGGTTGTTAAATGACTTGCCTTGGGTTGCACAGTTAATAAGTGTCTGAGACAAGATTCAAACTCAGATCCTTCTGACTCCAAGTCATTTACTGTACCACCTGGTTACCACTAAGGAGCCCCTGACATTTATTGAAGAGAGAGGACAACATAGTCAGACCAATGTTTATGGAAAATTGGAAAATCTCTGGTGGTTTTGTTTGCATAGTTGGAAGTGGGGAGACACTTGAGTCTGGAAGAGGAATCAGGAGACCAATACAGTTGTCCAAGGTGGGGATGAGAATCTGGTGTGTGTGTGTGTGTGTGTGTGTGTGTGTGTGTGTGTGTGTGTACATACATATACACAAGTGTATGTATGTATATGTGTGTATATATGTATTTTTATTTTAAAATAACATCAGAAAACAAAAGGGAAAGAAAGGTCTGTGACATCATTCACTGTGATCATCTGTTTTCCCTGCTCAGGCTGGCTCAGGTTGTTTCCAAGACAGAAGATGTTGTTAGCACTTGATCTGTAATCAAAGAGCCAAGAAACTTTGAATTAGTTTTATTTTTCTTCTTACTTGAGAAGATTATAGGTGGACACTCAAGAAAAAGTGAAAACCAGAAAAACTTCTCCTCTTCAAGTACAGCCAGCACAGTGTTCAGAATGGTAGCATGGATTTTATCCCCCTTATAATTCTCCTTGATGAACACAGAAGGATTTCACAACACAGAAGGCAATGGTTTATAGGGTGGTATACAGACTCACAAGAGATCTCTGTTCAATAGTCTTCAAAGTGATTCAGCGATGGCGTAACTGCCGCTGTGGCCACATGTAAAGGGTCTGTAGCTCTTTAAAGAGGATTAGCCTTCACTCACCAGGAGCATTCATCGATGGATTTCATGTAAAGTAGAATATGCTAATTAAATGTAAATGTCTACAGCAAACATTGCATAATATTGAAAAACCCTCAAAATCGAGCTTTGTCTCTTGCACCGTTGGAAGTCAAACTTTATCGTATCAGGAGGGAAAAAAGAGAGAGAAAGAGATGCCTCAGTGGCTTAGAGAAACATTCCTGTATGAAGTAAAATGAAATACGTATAGATTTAAAATAAATTAAGATTCAACTTATTGCCCTACTTAGCAGCAAAACAAAATTCAGTCAATCAAAAAGATATTCCTAGAATCTTGAACAGCAGTGAATATTTAACAGCTCTCTCATGGGAAAGAAAACATTTATTTTATATATATGTATATATATATATATATGTATATATAGGGAGAATCTGTTGCCTTCTATCTTATTTCATTCTTAAACACCCTCATTTGTCATTTTTCCCACTTTCTATCTGAATGGAAACTTTTGGTGTGTAACACTTGAAAATATTCTATTTTTGTTTTATTTTCTTCCTTTTTACTGTCTCAGGCAATTGATGTGAAATTGACCAATTTCTTGAAATTAAATCAATTCTTCCTCACTGTAATTAGTGCTAAAGTGCTATGCGAACATAGAATAATTCATACTATATTTTAACCATATGACACTGAGCTCACTGTAAAAACCTGTGATGTGAACTCCATGTAGGTTTGCATAGCACATTTGAAGTCACTTATACTTTATTCGTGCTGTTCTGAAGCACCCTGAAGTTTCATCTGGATTTGTTGGGAAATAAAGGTCCTAGGAATCATATGCAGCCGTGTTCCTCTGTTTTGATTTCCAAAACGTGAGCTTTCATTAGTTACCAGCATTTCAACACACTCAGCTTAGATTTTTCGTGTGTGTGTTTCTGTTGGTTGGTGATGTGTGTGTGTGTGTATGTGTGTGTGTGTGTTTTATATCTCAGTTTTGAAGGGTTTGTCTCTGTAGACATGGAGGGATGGTAATACATATTCATGAAAGAAGGCTTTTTCCAGCCCCTGTTAACATTGACAAAGACTTAGCTGTTTCACACAGCAAGCTGGGTGGAATTGTGTGTATGTATGGGGGGTGGGGGGGACGGGGAGGGAGAGGAGAGAAAGTTGAGGAGGGGGAGGGGGTTGCTGCACGGCCAGATTAGTGCCAACATCAAGCTTACTCCTCCAGTTGTTAGACCTTGCCTTCCTAACAATTGTCACTTGTGACGAGGCTGTCATTAGGTGATGACTTCTTTTGGCCATTTCGAGATAAAGATGATTTCCTTAACTTCCATTTTATTGGGCAACAAGCACTTTGGGAGCGAAAGGAAGTGCCTCAGTAGTTTATGGATTGGGGTTTTGTCACTTCAAAGGCATCTTTGATCTAAAAATATGTGCTGTACCAAATTCATTATGTCTTTTTTTAAAGAGCTTTTAAATTTATTGATCTCCTCAATTATTCCCCTTTAACATCTAATAATGATGTGTGAGATGGTAGTGTTGGGAGGAGTGCTGGGAAGGACTGGAGAGGGGCAATGTCCTGCCAAAAATGGTCACTTTTAAGGTCATTACAAGAGTTAAACAACAGGTGCTTTTGTTTCATAAGGACTGATTCTCTTAACTTTTGATGCAAAGGGCCGCCTACTATTTCTCACCCAAGATAACAGTATTAATAGAATAGAGGCTAGGTTAGATCTGAGACTTTCAATGTATCCAAGATAAGAACTTTAAAATACACAGAGCTTTAAAATGTTTTTGTCTTTATCATGTAGTCCTTTCGTGGTTCAAGTCAGATCCAATAGCGTTTGCGTGACCAGTCAGAAAAAATGAATGGATTCTTGCCGAGCAGCAAAAGATTCGTCTTTTATGTTTGTTTGCCTGCTTGTTTCGTTTTAAGAAATTCAATAAAAATCTACTAACTCGAACTAATGTTTTTCACTATGAAAAGCATGGATTTTGACCATCTGTTGAGCATGGGAAGGCTTCTTTAGAAGCTAGCATACAATGTAAGATCAGCCTTGTGAAATTCTGGAGTTTTGATTACTACCACACAGTTATAGGCACCAGTAGATGTGGTGGTTATTTTTAAATTTTTTTCAGTTAAAATTGATTTGCTCTTCTACCTCTTTCCCATCACTGAAAAAAATCTTTTGTAATGAATATATATAGTCAAACAAAATTAATTCCCCATATAGTAATGCTAAAAATGTCTAAGTACATATACAACATCACATTAAACACATAACAAATTACATCCTCTTTAAAGATGAAAAAAACGGATGTTGCTGTTGATTATTTTGTCCAGCTCAGAAGGAATATAGGTGTCTTCTTCTTGTCGGCTCTTGTGTTTTAAGTAACTTGCTGCTGAAGTGAAATTTACAAGCATTCACCACATAATGTTTTAATTGGTTTCACAAAAACATGATTTTAGAGGAAGTAATGTTATAGGGGGCAGTGTCCTAGGGACAGTGTCATGAATGGGCTGTCAGCCAGGTAATGTTGCAACATATTTCTGTAACTTTTGTAGTGGGTCACAGCTACCTTTTCTGGGGGCATACCCACACATTCTTTAAAAAAACAACAACAATAAAGCATTAAGGGGAAAGAGGCACATAATTTGACCGCATCCAAACAATTACTTATACAATTCTGTTTCTTTTAAATATAGTACTCAATTTCAACTCATCAAGCATTCACTGTGCTAGGTGTTAGGGATACAATGACTAAAAAAAAATTTCTGCCTTCATGGAGCTTACATTCTACTGGGAGAATGCAAGAAGTAAACATTTAATTAAATAAGCGGTATTTTGAAGAGGGAAAAGACATTAACAAGTTGGATACAAGCTATCAGGTGTTACTTGTACACCTTCAGAAAATCCTTTCCTACTTGAAACAGTCAACCTCAAAAATCATAGAATCTTATATCTAGAGCTGGAAAAAACTTCAGTCATACACGTCTTATAAAGACTTTATGATTATGACACAATTTGACAGAAACTTTGACTTGAAAAGTCAGTATTTCCTGAATCTTTAGCATGTAGGGGAATATTCTGCCTGCATCCAGGACCCAGTCTTCTGGTTTGAGGATATGCAAAGTCCCCATAATACTTGACTCTCTGGGGCCCTCTCCCAATCCAGAAGGTAAGCCTGAGGGATACTGTTGCTTCTTTTGACTGTGCCTGGAGGATTTCAGGAGCAACTGGGCATCTGAATGAACTCTACTTCTTACTTGCCACCCAAGCAGACGGCTGCCAAGGTACAGAAACAGAAAGCATGTGGAAATCTTGTACTACATATAGGAGTCCCCAGGTTCAAGTTAACACGAACAAATTTGGTAAAAATCAAGTCAGTAAGATGAATAATAATATGAAAAAAACATATTATTCTATCATTTTGATAGAATATGCAGTTATCAAAGTGCAGTGAGGAGCACGCTAGATTAAGAGGGATCAGGGGAAGCTAGTTTGGAATCCTGGGTGGGCCACAAACTAGCTGTGTTACCTTAGGTAAGTCATTTAGCTTCTCTTAGGGAAGGAGGGAAGGGAACAAGAATTTTTTTTGTTTATTTGCTTTTTTGTTGTTGTTCAGTCATTTTAGTCATGTCTGACTCTTCCTGTTCCCATGTAGGGTTTTCTTGGCAAAGACACTGGAGTGGTTTACCATTTTGTTCTCCAGCTCATTTATAGATAAGGAAACTGAGGCAAACAGGGTTAAGTGACTTGCCCAGGGTCACACAGCTAATAAGCATCTAAGGCCAGTTTTGAACTCAGGAAGATGAGTCTTCCTGAATCTAGGCCCAGCACTATCCACTGTGCCACCTAGCTGTTGTGAGTGCCTATTAGGTGTTATTATTTTCCCCATTTTACAGTTGAGGAAATTGAGGCAGAGGGTATGACTTGCCCAAGGTCACACAGCTAGGAAGTATCTGAAGCTATAAATGAACTCAAATCTTCCTGATTCCAGGCCCACCGCTCTACTATGCTACCTAACTGATTTTATTTCTCTTCTAGCTGGACTTAGGGGACACCTGGGTTGAAATTCCACATAAGACACTTACTAGTTGTGTGACAATTTCTCCTGGGCCATGATTTCCTCATCTAGCTGGGTGATATGGTTAGGATGCTACATTTAGAATCAGAATAATCTAGGTTCAAATGCCGCCTCAGATAATTTTTACTAGCTGTGTGACCCTAAGCAAGTCTCTGGGTCTCTTTGTGATTTAATATCCTCATTCGAAGAATTAGAGGTCCTGAAGGCTTCTAATGTTCATTTCTGGATCTAAATCTACGTTCTATAATCTGCGAAATGAGAGTGTAAGGCTAGATTATGTCTAGATTAGGTCCCCTTAACCTTAATATTCGATTCTTATTTCTTTGGACTGTGAATTTTAGCCAAGAAATCTTAATTTTGTCTTCTCAGTGAAGTAAGGAAATACTATATTGGGGTGAAGGAGTAGAAAGGTAGGGGGAGAAGACGATTGGAGAAGGAAAACTTTGAAAAAAAGTGGGTTTTTTGATGGATAACATTCAAAGAACTTCAACTGTTATACAACACCTGAGTGAAACACAGATGGCATCTCTTCTATAGAACTCCTCCGGGCAACAGCTCTGAGCCACCAGCCTTAGATCACTGAGACATAAACTCCCCTCCCCAACAGGCTGCCCTAAAGTGGGAGAAAAGCTCTTGCCTAGTGACCCCTCTGCTCATGCAAAGATCATATTCCCCTCACCCAAACACACAGAAGCTTGTAAACCACCGTTTCCTATGTGTACGATGGTGATGATGATAATAATAACGGGAGTCCTCTCACTGCTGAGGCCCCTAGACTGATCCCATCTCCAAACACAAACACTTCTGCTCCAGTCAGGGCGGTGGCTGTGCAGTGGTCTCTCCCCACCCCCAACCCCACTGGTTGGGTTCTTTTTTTTTTTTTTTTTGCCTGTTAATTGGCTGAGACCACCAGAATTCGAAGGACACAGATGTCACTGATAGTTTGCCTAGGAGCACATTCATGCCCATCTGTTGCAGTCTAGAAGGCTGTTCATATATCCACAAGGCCTTCATTTAATTCTTGTCAGAAAGTAATGTAAATCCAGTTTACCTCAGAGGTCGCAGCCGAGATTTATGCCAATGAGCCCCCTGCAATTTACACACACTGTAGTTGTATAGGATGAAAAGAGAGCTTTTCATGTTAGTGCATATTAACAAGAAAGCCTGCCTTTGGAGAGGCCTTGGGAGTGGGGTTTCTCCTGATTTTAATACAGCCCATGCCAGTTGGTATACCCAGCTCCACAAAAAAAGAAATATCTAATCTTTAAACTGGAGAAGTTTAAAAAAAAAAAGAAAAAAGAGAGAAAGAAACAGAGATAGAGGAAGAAGCAGAGAGAGAAAGAAAAAGAGAGAAAGATAAAGAAAAAGAGATAGAAAAAAGATAAAGAAAAAGAGAAATAAAACAATAAAACTAAACCTAGCGAATAAGTCCAGCTGCATCTTTTATTATCAGTTATTAGACAAGCCTTCTGGGAAGGAGTAGGAAAGAGAGAATGACTAAAATTTAGGCAAACCTTAAGAAGGCTTCATCAAGGACCCTTGTCCTTCCTAGTAGATAATTATAAGAGTGAGAGGTTGAAATATTGCCCAACATTCCTCCCTGAATTTGTTCTATGATATTAGGAATTTCTGGAACTCTGTATTTTCTTGTTTCAAATAAGGTAATATTTGGAAAGTATGGTGCCTGGCACATAGTAGGCACTTAATGTTTTTCTCCCTTGAGGAGGGCCACACAAGGGTTGTTTGTTAGTGAAATGGATGATGGTATTTCTGGGTAATTGATATATATATTGGGACATTTACAGAATTATCTTTTAAAGGGAGATACATTAAAACCTCTGTGAACTTGTTTAAAATATATATACATATATATGTATATATGTATAATGTCTGTAATACACACCAATATGTTTTATGTAGGTGCTTATTTGTGGTTATCAAAATACAGTTGGAATATAGTTATGAAAAATATACATTTTATTGATAACTACATAGCAAGTTTCCTTTGTAATACTACACATTTTCTTTTATGCATTTAAAAACATTCTTTTGAGAACAGGTCCACAAGTTTCACCATTTTCTCAAAGGGGCCTATAGCACATAAGAAGGTCCAGAAGTCTCACTCTACAGTGTCTCCTGATTATGACTTGCTCACATTTTCTTAAAAAGCAAATGCCATCTTGATTGAGGCCTTTTGTCACATGTCCACAAGTTAGGGAGCTATTATATGGTAAACAGTTGGTCAAATCTGATAGTTACATAGTAAGAAAATATTAGACGTTGGAGCCAGTGGAATTTTGTTAGAATTTTAAAAACAAAACAAAAAGAAATGGATTGGTGGGCTTTCCTCTGACGGCTGCAAATTATAAATATTTTTCTTTATTTTATGTAGTGGAGGAAAAGAAATAAATGTGCTACCTAATAACCCATCTCAAAGTGATTTAGAAAACAAGGAAAACTATGCTCCTAAGTGAATCTCTTATACATGAGTATAAGGTCTAGCCTAATGCTAATGACCTGAAAAGGATCCTGAAAAATGAGGAGTCCATTTCATACTCAGCTCTTAACTATCTGCATTAAATGAGAGAAGCAATTTGATCTTGCAAGAATGACTTACCTTTGGCTTTGAATTTTGTGATATGCTTAATTCTGCAACAGATTTATCTCCTTTGTAATGTTCCCAGCTCTATATCCTGGGATTCTCTCATCCTAATAATGGTATTTTTATACAGTGTCAACACTAGAAGGGACTTAGAGATTATGTAGCCCAACCCCCACTTAGGAAAAAAGTAAGGCCCAAAGAAGGGAGGTAATTATGTCATATAGCTTGTCTAAGATATAATCAAAGATTTTTCTGCTCCTTAAGCACACACTAAATGGACAAAGCGGGTGAGACAATCTGGAGCATGAGGTGGGTAGTATGATTTACTGAAGGGAGGTCCAGGGTTGGAGTCAGAAGACGTGGGTTTGAGTACTGATTCCATTTCTTGCATCTGGGTGACCTAAGGAATCATGAGCAAATCCAACATGACCTCTCTAAGTTTTAGCTTTATCCTCTGTAAAATAGAGGTGACAATATTGTAATATCTACCCTGCAGTGTTGTTCGTCAGCAAATACAAATATATGAGCTGGGCATAGTGACGTACAGCGGAGGCTGAGCCTGGTGGATGGCTTGAATTGGGCAGTTCTGAGCTGTAGTGAGGTTAAAGCCGATTTGGTATCCATGCCAAGCCTTACACCAATATGATGAGTCAGTGGGGATTGGCGACCCACCAGGCTGCCTCAGGAGGGGTGAACCAGCCCAGGTCAGAAACTGAGCAGGTCAAAATTTCCACGCTGATCAGCTGTAGGGTCACGCCACATACACCCATCGCATTTCCAGCCTGAATGAGATATGGAGACCCAACCTTAAAACCAAAACAAAACAAAACAGTACTTTGAAAAGCATAAAGCTCTCTGTAAGTATTGTTGCAGTTTAGTCATTTCAGCCATGTCTGACTCTTCAGGACCCCTTTAGGAGTTTTCTTGGCAAAAATGCTGCAGTGGTTTGCCATTTCTTTCTCCAGCTCATTTCATAGATGAGAAAACTGAGGCAAACAGGGTTAAGTGACTTGCCCAAGGTCACACAGCTAGTAAGTGTCTGAGGACAGATTTGAACTCAGAAAGATGAGTCTTCTTGATTCCAGGCCGGGCACTCTATCCACTGAGCCACCAAACTGCCCACTCTGTAAGTATAAATTATTATTATTATTTTGAGAGAATAGAGGGAATATAGTATAGCAGGTACAGCCACAGAGGATAGAATGCTGGACTTGGAATCAGGAAGACCTGAGTTTGAATTCTGCCTCAGACATTTAATAACTATGTGACCCTGGTCAAGTCACTAAATTTCTGATTTTCAGTTTCCTTATCTGAAAAATGAGGGTGTCTGGATTTGATGGCCTCTTTTAAGGTCCCTTCCAGTTCAAAATCTATGATCCTATGATTCTATGATCCTCTATTATGTGTAATATACAAAGGCCATCCAAATCTGAATAATCAAAAGTTAACTACTGTTCTAAAAGGAAGCAATTGTTTCATCCTATAGAATAATAAAAGTGTCAAAGAGACTAAAATCCAGTCAATTAGAACACGTAGGTCCCAATTAGTCCAAATAATGAATCCCATGAAGAGGTCACATTATTTGAATCCCATGAAGAGGTCACTGCATACTTCCTACATTGGACTAGAACCAATGATCATGATGTACGTAATTCTTTTTTTTATTTTTTTTATTTTTGTTTTTTAGGCAATTGGGGTTAAGTGACTTGCCCAGGGTCACACAGCTAGTTAAGTGTCAAGTGTTTGGTCCAAGGCCAGATTTGAACTCAGGTCCTCCTGACTTCAGGGCCGGTACTCTTTCTACTGCGCCACCTAGCTGCCCCTCATAATGTACATAATTCTAACGCCAAATAGTTCAAATATGAATATATGGGATCACTTCATGGGACTCATCTACACTGTTTGGGACCTAGCTGTATGTAGAATGTGGGGCTGTCTAACTAGAGAAGCTTTGGGATGGTGGCAGAGAAGCTTCACTGCTGTTCCTTAGAGATGATTGAAACTGTCTCTTGTTACTTACAGTCATCAAAGCTCACTGTCTTATGCCGAAATTTCATGATTCAGCCCTGATTGTTCAAATGAGTTGTTCTGATAATTAGCAGCTAGGATACAATGGTGCATTGGAGTCAGGGAGATCTGAGTTCAAATGTGACCTCAGATACTTACTAGATGTGCAACCGTGAACAAGTCACTGAACGTTGCCATGCCTCAGTTTTTTCATTTGCAAAATGGGGATAATAATAGCAACTACCTCCCAGGATTGTTATAAAACTAAAATGAGATAATAGTTGTAAAGCATATTGCAAACCTTAGAGTGCTATATAAATGCCAGCAATTTTATTATTCTAGTACTACGACGTAGGTTTCATACTTCAAGAATCTTTGGTAACATATTACGGACTGGAGGGCTGTGATTTGTGTGTCTTAGTGGGTTTTTGAATCCATGTGTAAATATGAGAAACCTTTACTTATTAAAGTATTACATGTTTTGTCTAGTGCCCCCCATAGAGGTAGATATTAAGTGAATGGCATACAGCAAGTACTTAATAAATGCTTTATAATTCATTTATGGGGGGAAAACATTTTACTCTCACCTTATGCCTTTGTATGCAGTTAGAGCCTTGGAATCTCAGCCAATATGACTTACACAAAGGATTGATATCAATGTCATCTCACTCATTCGTGCAAATTGCTGTCTTTAGCATAGTGTAAGGAAAGGGAGGGAACCAACATCCCAACTGATATGCAAATTAGCATAATATGGTACTTTTTTAAGCTTCCTTCCCCAACAAAGAACATTGCACTTACAGTAATTAAAAATGTTTGTTTAATAAGAAAAAACAATGTGGCCATAAATAACAACCCCATTTCTCACTTGGCTGCATTGGGCCTCTATGGAATACCCCTGGGAAGAAGCTTATTTGCTCCCTGTCAGGATTAATACATAAATGCAGTCCCCACATGGAACTCATCAGTTCTTTTCTCCCCTTTCATTGGTCCCTCTGGAATTATCTTGCTGCTTGAATAAGATCAAAATGAAGATTCGTTTTTTTATTCCAGGACATAGTAGTTGTTGCTTTAAAAATTGGGGGTCCGACAAGCAGAGCTGGAAGAAGACTTTCTTGTTCAGGAACACTACCCCAGTGGTCTTTGAGGTTTGTTGAACTCTTGAACATGCAGAGTATCATATACATCGAGAGAGAGAGAGAGAGAGAGGGAGAGAGAGACAGAGACAGAGACAGAGACAGAGACAGAGACAGAGACAGAGACAGAGAAAAGGGGAAGGGGGAAGGAAGAGAGAGGGAGAGAGAGCGAGCATGAGAGCATTTGAATGTAAAACAAAGGTCTGGCTCCAACTCCTGGTAAGATTTTTCTTGAGGGTAAGGATTGTATATTACAGGTGTTTAATAACTGTTTCTGGATTGTTGTGGGATTTATATCAAGTGACTTTACAGGCTTTCTTCTGTAAAATGGGGCATTTCTCCTTCACAGCCTTCTTCTAATGATCTTGTGGGAGTTAACAGAACAATCACTTCATGTCTTTCCTTTTCAAGGAGTAACAATGTCTCCCTCTCCTCCCAAGAAGTACTAAGCATTAAGATGGCAGAAAGAGAAAAGTGAATTTTCCATTACCCGGAAAAATCCTCCGTAGATTCAAGACAGAAATTTGTGAGTCAGAATAGTAATAAAGTCTATTTCATGTCACTTTGCAATTGCTTTCTAGATTTGAAAAATAATTTATCTTTTTTGTATCACCTCGACTTCCTAATGTATTTTTCTCTCTTCTGCTCCCCAGAGAGTGATCCCTTGTAATAAACAGGGAAAAAGAAAAAAGGGAGAGAAAAACAGCAGTTTAGTAAAACTGACCAACCTAGCAACTTATACGTTGTCAAGTCTGAGGGCATGTGTGGTGTTACCCATCCATAGTCCCCCACCTCCACAAAGAAGGGAGAGAGGTGCAATTTCTCCTCTCATTTTCAGATCAAACTTGCTCACTTTAATTGTACTGCATTCATTTTTGTCATTGTTCTTTCCATTTATATTGCTGTGGTTAATTTATGTACTGTTTTCCTGGTTCTGCTTACTCTACTTTGCAACAGTTCACATAATGCTTCCCACGTTCCTGGTAGTCACATTTCTTATAGAGTAGTAACATTCCATTACATCTTGTAGAGAGTTTGGATTAGCCATTCCTTAATCAATGGGCTGTAACTGCTTTTGGACTACTTCGTGTTTTGCTCCGTGCCTAGACTCTAAGTTCCATGAAAGCAGGAACTACTTTTTCTTATTTCTTTCATAGCACCAATAATGCCAAATATTTTGTTATGTATATTTTGAGTGTTCAAAAATGTTTATAGATCGAATTTTAGGTCCCTCAAAGAAAATCACAATGCAAATACTATATATAATATTTCTTTTCTTTTTTACATTTCTAAGTTATGTACAGAATATCCTTAGTCATCAAAGGAATAATTTAAAAAATCTTTATGATTTCCTCTGATCCTATATTATATTAGGGTTGTTGATATGTGCTGTGCTTAATAGAATGAGAGTAGGGATCCTTTTTTTCTGTATTTGGATCCCCAGTGCCAATAGCTCAGTGACTGATGCATAGTAGGTACTTATTAAATTCTTTTTGATTGATTCTACTCTTTGCTAACTTCCTTTTAAATTTTAAATTTTATTTCTCTTTCTTTGTGAGTACTGTCCTTAAAACCATCGGATCATAGATTTAGAACTGGATGGTATCTATATTTGAGATTATCTAGAAATTATATATATATTATCTATCTATATATAGATCTATCATCTATATATATGTATATATAGATATATAGATATATAGAGAGAGAGAGAGAGAGAGAGACTATCTAACCCATTTCCTCCCCTTATTTTACAGATGAGGAAATGGAGGCCTAGGGAGGCAAAGTGATTTGTCTAAAGTCACATTGATAAATGTAAATTGCAGAACTGAGATTTGAACCTGGGGTCATTTGATACCACCATCCTGAACTCTTTACAAATACCATCTCAAACAGAAATGTAGAATTAATGTCAAGTTCTTTCTCTCTCTCTCTCTCTCTCTTCCCTTCTTCTTTTTTCTCCTCCTCCTTGCTCTCCTCTTCTCTCTCTCCCCCTCCTCTTTCTCTCTCCCTCTCTCTTCTTTTCTATCTTTCTCTGTCTCTCTCTGTTCTTGTCCCACATTTTTAATAAGGAAATGAGACCTCTGAGGTCCTTATTTTTAATGAAGAAATGAGGTTTTCTGGCCTTTGAACTAAGAGAGACAGTGAAGAGTAAAAATACATACACAAAACAATAGATACTGCTCCAAATTGACTTCTGAGCACCATTTTACTGGGAAGCAGAAAAAGGGGCCTAGCCTTTTCATTTGTACCAAGAGTGCTCATTTTCCAGGACTACCTGGTCACATGAGGAGTTCTCAAAGGCATCCAGAAAGTAGAAGTAGTATGCATTTACCTGGCAAGGTTATTTTGGATAACTATGGAAGAGACAGATAGGCATAAACAGAGACAACAGAGCAGAGAGAGAGAGGAAAGGAGAGAGACAGAGAGGAAGAGAGATATAGTAAGACAGACACAAAGAGAGGAGAGACATGAAACACAGAGAGAAGAGACACAGTGAGTCAGAGGGAGAGAAAAAGGCAGACACAGACACACAGGGAGACACAGAGACAGAGAGAGACAGAGACAGAGACAAAGAGAGACACAGAGAGAGAGAGACAGACAGACAGCACAAATGCTTCAGTGATACAGTATATGTTAGGCTAAGCAAGGGAAATAAACATGATCTCCCTTCTTCATTGAAGCATGGATGGGGGTGGGGAGGGGGGTGTTGTACCATGGGGCGACACAACACATTTGTAGCAAAATCCTGCTATAAACTTTCTCAGAACCTCTGCTGTTCTGCTACACTTGGTCACGCTTCCATTTAAAAATGACAGTATTTTGATACCTGTCCTGTTGAACCACAAATTTCCATATAACTTTCGAGCAACCCCCAGCTGCCCCTCTGTGTGACTCTCTTGATTTCTGCATCCCAGTGGCTCTGGCAGCTCCAAGAAATGTAGCCCTCTATCCGTCCCTAGGCCAGCAGGAGGCTGCTTGCCAAGATCCATCGATTGTGGGTGACATGCCCATTCTGTGTAGATCACACAGCCACATGGTGAATCTTTATTATTTCAGAGATGGAGTGTGATCTGCCAATCCACAGCTCGGGAGGCCCACCCCCAGGCTCCTTTGACATTCTAAGTATAAAATAAATAAGAGCTTTTTGTGTGTCTCAGGGTGAAGAAGAGGAGGGGCTGGGGGGATGTTCATGTCTGATCTGTAATCCGATGGACTCTTCTTTCCCTCCAGCCACGGCAGTGCTCACTCTCCTGACACCCCAGACAGAGGGCTGGGGAAGTGAACAATGGAACATAGCAGGAGCTCAGCAGACCAGGAGATTACAGACTGGGGATGAATTACCTTTTTAAAAGAAAGAAAGAAAAGCAAATAAAGCTCATATCTTTCTCCCTGAAAAATGTCTAATTGGTCATAACACTTCAAGTCTTTTGAGTGGAATCTCTGCTTGGTGATAGAACGTGGGTCTACTGTATAATTTAGAGGGATTCTCCTCATGATTATATTACTCTGCACTGGAAACCCAGCTCAGGAGTATTGGAGGTTGAATGCAAATTGTGGTCATAAAACCTACCCTTCTCGGAAATTTAGATGCCAGTAAAGCCAACAAGAAACCCAAATACAAATAACAGAAAACCAAGAGAAAAGATACCATTTTTATTTTTAAAAAAGGAAAGAAAAGAAAACAGGAATAGAAAAGAAAAGAAAAGAAAAAGGAAAGGGTATTTCTGGAATATTTTCCCCTGATGATTAGTGTGTGAATTTGCCTAGAGCAAGCATCTAAATGTTGTTAAAAGAATGAATGAATGAATGAATGAATGAACTACGATGGCAAACTATCATTTCTAGGACGTCTTAATTTTTCTCTTCCAGTAGTTTCAGATTCCTCCTTTGTATTTATGCATTTTTGTGGATGTATGTATATTATATTTACACATGCATATGCAATTGTGCTCCCTCTGGATTTGATTTAAGCTTTCTGAGGGTCTCCTCCATTGTTGTCCTTCTATTCCTAGCACTCTCTCTATGCCTTGAACATAGGGATAGGGAGGGGGATGGAGATAGGGACTGGACCTATGATATCATTAGCACAGGGAACTCCCAGACGAAGAAGCCTCCTCCACCAATGCAAGTCAGCGCCCTCCTTGTAGTGTAAAGCATTAGGCAGTTACTAGGTCACTGAGAAGTTAAGTGACTTGCCCGGGATTGGACAGTCAGTACGTGTCAGAGGAGAGACTTGAATCCAACTCTTTCTGGCCCTAAGGCTGAGTCTCCAGGCATAATGCCAATTCTGCCTCTCTGCCTGGCATATAATAGGTGTTTAATATGTTGAATGACTATGCTATGAACTCATCATATTGTAACAGGAGTATATGTCCTAGGTTGTTGCTGTTCAGTAGCGTCTGACTCTTCATGACTATGTGGACCATACTGTTCATGGGATTTTCTTGGCAAAGATACTGGAGTGGTTGGCTCTTTCTTTCTCCAGTGAATTAAGTCAAACAGAGGTTGAGTGACTTGCCCAGGGTCACACAGCTAATAAGTGTCTAAGGCCAGATTTAAATTGAGGTCTTCTTGACTCTAGGCCCAGTTCTCTATCCACCAAGCCATCTAGCTGCCCCTACCCCAGGTACTTATCTTCTAAAAGTATAAGAAACCCAGCAATCAGAGCCATAACCCAGAGGTCCATAGATGATAGCATTAAGGCTCTGAACTGGGTGGAGAGAGCTTCAAAGGTGATTGTTGGGTGATAGTGGCAAAGGAAGAGTATGAAAGCGTGAAATGGAGAGCAAGCAATGTGCTAAGCCCTCCTCCTGGCCTGCTGTGTTGGGGACTATGAGAGAAGAAACAGCCAGCCTTGGAGACCCATGACAGAATCAAGATCCAAAAGGAAATTCACAAGCTAGAACATTGAGCTGCATTCAATAAGTGAGAATTGGTAAGGGTAAATGTAAGCTTTTGCATTTAGGTACAAAAAAATCATCTTCACAAGTATAAGATGAAGAACTCACAAATAGACAGGAATTCTTTTGAAAAGTATCTGGGGGTTTGCAAGGTCAGTATGAGTCAGTAGTACTATGCAGCAGAAAAAGAAGCTAACTTAGTTGGGGCTGCAGTTAAGAAGGGAATAGATTCAGGAATAAGGAGATGATAGTCCCACTATTGGGACAGCAAGATGGCTCAATGGATAAAGCACTGGGTCTAGTGTCAGGAAAACCTGAGTTCAAATCCAACCTCAGACATTATTAGCTGTGTGACCTCTGTTTGTCTTAATCTACTTGAAAAGGAAATGGCAAACCATTCCAGCATCTTTGCCAAGAAGACTGCATGGACAGTAATGTCCGTTGGGTTACAGAGAGTTGGGCATGACTTGAATGACATAACAACAACAAAAATTCCACTATGCTCTGCCATTGTTTGATAAACCACAGAGCACCCAGAGGAAGGTGACTAGGATGGTAAAGGGCCTTGAATCCATGTCTAACAAGAGTCTATTGAAAGAACTGGACATGTTTAGCCTGGAGAAGACTTGGTGGGGCCATGATAGCTGACTTTAAGGATTTGAAGGACTTTTATGGGGAGAAGGGACTTTTTTCTTTTTGCCCCAGAGGGCTGAACCAGTGAAAGTTGCAAAAAAAGGTAAAATTAGGTTCAACATTAGAAAAACTTTCTAACAGTAAGAGCTGTCCAATGGGCTGTGTCGAAAGGGGATCGATCCTCCCCTTTGGAGGCCTTGAAGTGGACAAGCAATTCCTTGTCAGGTTATAATGGGGAAGATTTTTTTGTGCTGAGGTCCTCCCAACTCTAAAATTTTGTGATTCTAGGAGAGGATGCCAAGAGATGCTGTGTCTTTAAGAGAAGGCTTTGTTTCAGTGAGCATCAAAAAAAAAAAGGGAAAGAAAAGAAATAATCCTTTAGGAGACTATTAGTTGTCCTAGAAGGAGAACTAAGATCACAGGGTCATTGATATAGAGATATAAAATGCCTTAGAGGTCATCCAATTATCCAACCCCTTCATTTTTCAGATTAAGAAACTGAGGCCCAAAGAGGTTAAGTAGCGGTGGAGCCAAGATGGCAGAGAAAAGGCAGGGCCTTGATTGAGCTCTCCCCAAAACCCCTCCAAACACCTTTAAATAATGCCATAAAACAATTCCTGGAGCATCAGAACCCACAAAAGGGTGAGATGAAATAATTTTCTAGTCAAAGACAATTTAGAAGGTCAGCAGGAAAAATCTGTTGTACCCGGATGAGAGTAGAGCACAGTCTAGCCCAGGCCACGTCAGCATAGACCCAGCTCTAACAAACCTGGAGCAGGCTTTAGGAACTATTGAATCTGCAGTGGCAGTAGCTACTGCTGGAGTTCTCAGCCCACAGATGATAAGAGGGTCAAATATCTGGTCAGAAGGTGATCACAGGGGTCTCTTTGCTAGTACTGAGGCAGGACTCTGTCACTTTGCCCATACTCAGATCTGGGTCACAGTCCTGGGTGGCAGTCCCAGGGCAAAGAGGAGCACTAGCACACCAGAGCTTGGGGCTACAGTGGAGGGGGGTACTGTTCTCTTAGTTCCAGGGCTGAAAATAGTGCTTGTGGCCATTCACAGGCCATAGCATTGGCCAGGAGAGTAGTGAACTTTCCTCCTTAGATCATACCACCTTGGAAAAACTGAAAACTTACAGGTTCCCCAGAAGTATCTCTGAAAACAGCTGCACAAAACCACCAAAGCTTGGGACAGTGAACCCTCCACCCTGGAAGCAGAGCTCTACTTGAATAAGGAGTTAAAAGTCAACTAATAAGCTGGGGAAATGAGCAAACAACAGAAAAAAAATTCTGACCATAGACAGTGACTATGGTGACAAGGAAGATCAAAACATGCACTCAGAGGAAGATAACAAAGTCAAAGCTCTGACATCCAAAGACTCCCAGAAAAATATGAATTGGTCTCAGGTCATGGAAGAGCTCAAAAAGGATTTTGAAAATCAAATAAGAGAGGTAGAAGAAAAATTGTGAAGAGAAATGAGAGTGATGCAAGAAAATCATGAGTCAATAGCATGGTAAAGAAGAAACCATAAAATACCGAAGAAAGTAACACCTTAAAAAACAGACTAGGGGTAGCTAGGTGGTGCAGTGGATAGAGCACCAGCCCTGGATCCAGGAGGACCTGAGTTCAAATCTGGCCTCAGACACGTAACACTTACTAGCTGTGTGACCCTGGGCAAGTCACTTAACCCCATTGCCTAGCCAAAAATAAATAAATAAAAACCAGACTAGTCCAAATGGTAAAAGAGGTACAAAAAGCCAATGAGGAGAAGAATGTCTTAAAAAGCAGAATATCCCAAATGCAAAAAGAGACACAAAAATTCACTGAAGAAAAAACTCCTTAAAAAAAGTAGAATTGGCTAAATAGAAAAGCAGGTACAAAAGCTCACTGAAGAAAATAATTCCTTAAAAGTTAGAATTGAGCAAATGGAAGTTAATGACTTTATAAGAAATCAAGAAACAACAAAATAAAGCCAAAGGAATGAAAAATAGAAGACAATATGAAATATCGGGAAAAAAACCAACTGACTTGGAAAATAGATCCAGGAGAGATAATTTAAAAATTATTGGACTACCTGAAAGCCATGATAAAAAAAAAGAGCCTAGACATCATCTTTCAAGAAATTATCAAGGAAAACTGTTCTTATATTCTAGCACCAGGGGGTAAAGTGTAAATTGAAATTATGATTACCTCCTGAAAGAGATCCCAAAATGAAAACTCCCCAGGTCTATTATAGCCAAATTCCAGAGTTCCCAGGTCAAGGAGAAAATATTGCATGCAGTCAGAAAGAAACAATTCAAGTATCATGGAGCCACAGTCAGGATAACATAAGATGTAGCAGCTACTACATTAAAGGATCAGAGGGCTTAGAATATGATATTCCAGAGGGCAAAGGAGCTAGAATTACAACCAAGAATCACCTACCCAGCAAAACTGAGTATAATCCTTCAAAGAAAAAATAGATATTCAGTGAAATAGAGGACTTTCAAGCATTCTTGATGAAAAGACCAGAGCTGAATAGAAGTTTGACTTTCAAATACAAGACTCAAAAGAAGCATATAACAGTAAAGAGGAAAGGAAAATTATAAGGGATTTAATAGGGTTCAAATGTTTACATTCCTACAAGAGAAGATGATACTTGTAACTCATAAGAGCTTTCTCATTATTAGGGCAGTTAGAAGGAATATATATAGGCAGAGGACACAGATATGAGTTGAATGTGAAAGGATGATATCTAAAAAATAAAATTAAGGGGTAAGAGAGGAATGTACTAGGAAAGTGAAAGAAGCATGAAAGAGCTTTTACAATGGAGAGGGAGATGAGGGAAGTAGGTGGGAGCACTTGAACCTAACTCTCGCCAGAATTGGCTCAAATTGGGAATAACATACACATTCAATTGAGTATAGAAATCTGTCTTATCCTACAGGAAAGTAGGAAGGTAAGAGGATAAAAAAAGTAGGGTGATAGAAGGGAGGGCAGATGGGAGGAGGTAGTAGTCAGAAGCAAAATACTTTTGAGGAGGGACAGGGTGAAAGGAGAGAGAGAATAGAATAAATGAGGTGGGGGGAAAAGAAATACAATTAGCAATATTAACTGTGAAAAAAATTTCGAAGCACATTTCTCTGATAAAGGCCTCATTTCTCAGACATATAGAGAACTGAGTCAAAATTATAAAAATAAGAGCCATTCTCCAATTGATAAATGATCAAAATATATGAACTGTTTTCCAATGAAGTAATCAAAGCCATCTATGAAAAAAATGAATCATATCATATGAAAAAATGCTCTAACTCATTATCGATTGGAGAAATGCAAATTAAAACAATTCTGAGGTACTACCTCATACCTATTAGTTTGGCTAATAGGACAGAAAAGGAAAATGACAAATGGTGGAGCAGTTGTGGAGAAAATGGGACATTAATGCATTGTTGGTGGAGTTGTGAATTGATTCAACCATTCTGGAGAGCAATGTGGAACTATGCCCAAAGGACTATAAGATCATATGTACCCTTTGACCTAGCAACACCAATAGTAGGTCTGTATCCCAAAAGAGATAACAAACAAAAAGGAAAAGTACCTATATGTACAAAAATATTTATATCAGTTTTTTTTTTCTAGTGGCAGAGAATTGGAAATTGAAAGGATGCCCATCAATTGGGGAGTGGCTGAACAAATTGTGGTATGTGATTATGATGGACTACTATTGTGGTATAAGAAATGATGAGCAGGATGCACTCAGAAAAACCTGGAAAGACTTCGATGAGCTGATATAAAGTGAAATGTACTGTGTACAAAGTCACAGAAATATTTTAAGATGATCAGCTGTGAATGACTTAGCTATTCTCAGTAATACGATGATCCAAGACAGTTCTGAAGGACTTATAATGAAAAATGCTATCTGTCCCCAGAGGGAGAATTGATGGTGTCTAAATACAGATTGAAGCATACTTTTTTTTTACTTTATTTTTCTTGCGTTTTTTTTTTTCGATCTATGTCTTCTTTCTCAACATGACCAATATGGAAATGTTTTGTATGACTACACATGCATAGCATGTATCAAATTGCTTGCCTTCTCAATGAGGCAAGTGGGGAGGGAGAAAGGGAGAGAATTTGGAACTCAAAGTTTTAAAAATGAATGTTCAAATTGTTTTTACAAGTAACTGTGGAAAAATAATACTAAATAAATTCAAAAGTAAATAAAAATACCAAAGAGGTTAAGTAACTTAGAACCAGGTCATACAACTAGTAAGTTATGTCTTTTAAATCCGTATCCAGCTACCTTTCTACTGTAATAGAAAAGTCTGGTGGAGTCATGGAAATTAAGAGCGGTAAAGAATAAGAACTGGGGAGATTTAGTGTAAGTTTATTGTGGATGGGCAGGGGCAGAGGGCCACTAGCAGTGTGTGCCAGACTCTTGCCTCCCTCCTTTGTCCCATTTACTGCTTATCCCTTGTTATTGTTGTTGTTTAGCCGTTTTCAGTCATATCTGACTCTTCATGACCCCATTTGGGGTTTTCTTAGCAAAGATACTGGAGTGGTTTGCCATTTCCTTCTCCAACTCATTTTACAGATGAGGAAATTGAGGCAAACAGGGCTAAGTGACTTGCCCAGGGTCACACAGCTAGTAACTATCTGAGGCCAGATTTGAACTCAGGAAGAGGAGTCTTCCTGACTTCAGGCCTGGCAGTCTATCCACTGTGCCAATCTGCCCCGCTGATTTGCCCTGCTAATCCCTTTGCAGATCCTAAATATTAAGTGAGTCTCACGGCAGCAAGATAACTAGAGAAAGAAGATGATAGATGCAGGACCCTACTTTTGAATGGCTGTAAACCACAGAATACCTCAAACATAAGGTGACCTTTCTGGGATGGCCAATGTGTGAGTGAATGTTCCTTCTTTGCTAATATGTCTTATCTCCCAAACTAGATTACAATGTGAATTATTATTATTATTGTTATTATGTTGAGGGCATGGATTGGGTCTGATTTTTCTTGTATCATCAGTATCAGTGCTTGGCACAGAGTAGGGTGACAGCTCTTAGGTGGACAAGAAGGCAGAGGGGAGAGGTGCATGCAGCAGATTGTCAGTCATTCTTGTCTCTCTGCTCTCCCAGCAATCACCCTAAAGACTGGACCTTTCCTCACTTTGATCTCTCGTCTAGCAAGGTTTGCTGTGAGCACACCACAAACTTGCCATTCCAACTCTGTTTAGGGAGATGATGTATATTGATCGCCTCACATTTTCACAGACAAGCAACTACTAAATAAATGCATGACTTCCTGTCTTCCTTCAAAAAATGAACTCCCTATCTCCCACAGAACTCTCCCCTCTTCTAACTTCCCTCCTACTGTTAAGGAGACCACCACCCTCCCAGTATTACAGGTTCAAAACCTGTAGATGTCTTCTCAAATCCTCACTCTTTCTCATTCACCCATATTCAATAGCTGCTAAATCCTATCATTTCCACTTTGGTCATATCTCTCACATCTGCCCCTTCCTCTCCTCTAACGTGTCACCAGGCTGATGCAGACCCCCATCCCCCTACTCCTGGACTTTTATAAAAGCCTGCTGGTCTCCCCAACTCAATCTCTCCCCTCTCCCGTCCATTATGTATTTAGCTATTGGGGCGGGGGGAGGTCCTTCCCTGCAGGTCTGACTATTTCCTCCCCACCCCCTTCAGTAAATTCCATTGGCTTGTATTACCTCCAGGATCAAATAGAAAATCATCTATTTGATGTTCAAAACCTTCATAACCTGCCTTTACCCTGCCAATTTTCTTAAATCTTCTCCCACTCATCCTCTTCTAAGATCCAGTGATACTGGCTCATTGCTGTTCCTCACACAAAACACTCTCTTGACTCTGAACATTTTCCCTTCCTGTACCCCATGCCTGGAATGCCCTCCCTCCTCATCTCTGTCTCCAGTTTTCCTTGACTTCCTTCAAATCTCAGCTAAAATCCCACCTTCCACAAGAAGCCTTTCCCAATCCCCCTCAATGCTAGTGTCTGAGATTACTCCCCATTTATCTTGTATATATCACGTTTGTACAAAGTTGTTTACATGTCATTTTCTCCACTCTACTGTGAGCCTATTGAGGGCGGGGACTGTTTTTGCCTCTCTCTCTCTCTCTCTCTCTCTCTCTCTCTCTCTCTCTCTCTCATCTGTCTCTCTCTCTCTGTGTATCCCCAAAGCTTAGCATAGTGCCTGACACATAGTAGGTGCTTAATGAATTTCCATTGACTTACGTATGCTTTTGTCACAGCACTCTTCTTCCAGCAAAACAGATATCACAAGTTATTTCCATAGCACTTAGGTCAATGTTTATGGAAAGCAGATCTTCCTACTGGCACTGGGAGGTCAAAATCTCAGAATTCTAGTCCTCATTGTGACTGATTCACTGTGTGGCCTTAAGCAAGTCACTTAAAAATCACTGCTTCCCTCCCCACTCCCACCCACTCCCTGTCCCCATACTCAACTTCTTTACCTTGACTATGGTTCTAACAATACCTGCCTCCTCATGGCATGGCTAGGATTGCTCAGCACTTTTAAATGTTTCTTCAGGGTTTGTCTATTGCCCTAGAGTCTCACATCGATTCTGTGAATATTAGGGACAGATGGGGGTAGTGGAGATTTTCCTGGACATAAATGAGTATTTTTTCTTTCCTCATTTGGGTTTGGAATTGTAAAGGAAGATCTCCAGGAAGCAGCATTTCAAAGACATCTGCCTAGGAGCCTGGAGCCAGGACCAGATGGCAGGAATGACTCACCTTGACCTGGCATGCTCTCAGGAGACAGTCATATGTCTCTCTTCTCGCCATCAGGGCCAGTCTAATCAGATGACTCCATTGTCAGATGTCATCATGGGCTGATGGAGTGGGTAACTGTAGCCGAGTTACATTCACATTATCCTCAGCAGAGATGGCCTTTTCCTTTTCTTTTCTTTTCTTTCTTCCTGAGAGTGACAGGTAACCCATCATGACCCTGGAGACTCTCCCATCCTAACTGAACAATCCCACTCACCTGCACAGCAGAGTTTGGTAAACAGATCCAGCTGCAATGCAATGGGGGATTTGGTAACTGAATTAGAGCTTCTGGAAGGACAGAATTTTCTTTCTTAAAATATCTGGTTTTCTCAACTTTACTACTTTAAATAATGTGAAGGTTGACTTATTGTAGAGAACGAAAGAGATTAATTTTCAATTTGTGGTGATAACATTCTTAAATGTCTCCTTAGATTAAGCCTCTGACTTAGAGTTATAAAATTGCTTTAACTCTAGTCAGTTCTGTATTATCAACCTGAATCTCCCCTCAAAACTATCTTGGTAGGGTCATATACCAAAAAACAAATATGCAAAAACAACAAAAGAACACATGGAAGAACCTTCAGGGACTATGTGCAACTGAAGCACCGAATCTTCCCTTAGCCCTCCAAAATCCTCTTGCTCTCTCATTCAAACCAACAGGTTGGAGAAGACAGGATCAAAAAGACTAAATGGGTCTGCTGCAAGAAATTGCTCTCTACCTCAAATATATTGTTCTGAATTCTAGCCTTTCACGTGGCTTGAGTCACCCTAACACTATAATGGAAAATTAAATAAGTACATAAGAAAGGTACATAAAATCCAGAATAAGAGTACTTTTAGCTAGAGAGATCAAAAAAGACTTCAAGAAGTACCATTTATGTTGAACCTTAACCTATCAGATTTTACCCAGTGCCAATGGGAGGGGTAGAATTAACATTTTAGGTTTGAGAGTTACAATCAGAAAAATAAGAAATGTATTTAGACCATGGTGAGTAATCCAGTTTGCCTGGAACATATGGTATGTGAGTGGTAGCAGGGTAAACTGAATCTGGAAAAGTAGACTGAAACCAGATGGTGTAAGGCCTTGAACACTAGGCAAAGGAATTGGCCATTTGTTAAGCATACAATAAAAAATTATTGAAGATTTTTGATGAAGAGAAAAGCATCATCAATGAGTATGGGAGTCTTCCTAAAGAGGAATATATGGCCCCTCTGAGGAAAAGGCAATTCTTTTTATTCTTCAGGTTATGATGATAAGGTCCCACAAATGCCACCAGTAGAGGTGCCACCCTTGTTGGTGAGAGGAAAAAGAGACAAGTCATGATATATCACACCTTGTCTCTGAGAAGTACAACAGTGGTCTGACCAGAAGAACAGGAAGCAATGATTCTGAGAATGGAATTTGGATTTCTGGACATTACCGAAGATGTAGGAATAGACTTAACCAGGAAAGGACTGAATCTGTCAAATGTGGGTAAAAAAAAAAATTTACTGAAGGATTTGTGAATATGATCAAGAGAATTTTAAATTTCAGTAGAGTAGGGGAAGTGGGGGGAGTATCTGTCCATAGATTTAGATTACAAACAGTCATAGGCATGATATGTGAAAGATATCAGTTGAAAGGACCAGTGATTTTTAGGAATTATTCATGAGAAGAGGGGCAGTAATAAAACCATTGGCTCAGATAGCTATATACCAATGTGTGTTACTAGATAATAGTCAAGAAGCAGTATGGTGTGGTGGATTGAGAGCTGACTTTGGAGCCAGGAAACCTGAATTCTACTCCCCTTTCTGATGAATACTGACTTTGGGAGTGACTAGGAAAGTCACTTAGACTCTCAATGCTCTGAGCCAGAGGGGTCAAACACACCACTTTCAATAGCAACACTCCCTGAGTATGACCTGAACCAGATTGAAGTGTCATTGGAAAATATTTAACAAAATATACAAAATTACAATAAAACATGGATTTAAACTAAGTCAATAGGTGACTCATAGGGATCCTTTTATTAGGATCGATTCTCCCCCTGCCCCCATTCCATTGTTCTAGGAAACACTTTAAGATTATAAAGCGCAAAGTGCTAATCTGCATTGGTAAATGAGGGAAGGGGCAGATATTTATTATGTACCTACTATGTGCCAGATAGCATGCTATGTGCTTTACAAATATATATGATCTCATTTGATCTGTGAAATAGGTGTTATTATTTTACCCATTTTACAGTGAAGGAAAGTGAGGCTAGGTCTGACTTTGCTAAGTAACTTGCCGAGGGTCACACAGCTAGTAAGTGTCTGAGGATAGATTTCAACTTGTGTTTTTCTGACTCCAGGCCCAGTGCTCTTAACTCCCTAAAGGGACTTTCCTCAGCCAGAAGTTACCTATAGCAATGAAATCACAAGTCTGGTCCCTAACCCAACTAAACAAGGTGAAGTAAAGACCTGAATAGGAGTAATTTTTATCTAATGGGTGACACTGAGCCATTGTGATTGGCTCATAATTGGAATGAGAGGATAGAAAAGCTGATCTTTGAGCTCTCTGGTTTTATAGAAAACTTATCTTTGTCTCTTCCTGACCTCTGACATCCAACTGATTTCTGTTGACAAGGCCTATTGATGTTACCTCCAATATGGCTCTCAAATCCATTCCTTCCTTTCCATTCCTATTGCCATAATTCAAATCCAGTCCTTCCTTACTTTTTTGCTGAGAAAATTGTAATGTATTTCTAACGGGTCTTCCTGTTTCCTCTCTTTACCTTCTTCAATACACCTTTCAATCAAGGGAGGTAAATAGACCCCTGACAAAATAATCACCATAATGCTTGGGTTGATATAATGACCACTCATGATTCCAAAGGACCGATGATGAAAACTGCTATTCATTATAGAAGTGATGGATTTGGGTACAGAATGTGACACCTATGTATCAATTGATTGATCGATTGATCAATATATGACTGTATGTATTTGTGTACAATCTTTGGGGAGATTTATTTTGCTTGACTGAATATTTGTATCAAGAAATTTATTTATTTCTAAATGGGCTGGGGAGTGGGAAGGAGATAAAAATACACTTCTATTGATTTTTAGAAATACAGAGATGGGAATGCTATAGATATAAAATGTTGCATGCATGTTCAGACAAGGTCACTGCACACTTAACTGTTTTACTTTATTACAAGAGACTTTTCATACAGGTAACTATGAAAGGTATATGTAAAAATGTGTAATGTAAAAACAAAACACATCAATAAAACTGGAAGTGTAAAAATAGGGAAAAATGCATAGGTCTGGCCATATCACTCCCCTGCTCTATGGTTCTCCACCTCCTGCTGAAAAAAAACAATTACCAATCCCTTAGCCTGGCATTAAAGGTCCTCTCATTGCTTCCAGGCAACCCTCCAAGACTGTACATTGCAGATCAGGGGCCAATCTGGATTGGTAAAGGGAGTCCCTCAACTAGAACTCGCTATGCCAATGAATTGCAGGTCCAGCCAAAAATTAAAAAAAAAAATAGACACGAGACATTGGAGAACCAGGGTTATTCAATGTTTCACAAAAGCCATAGGAATAAAGAGAAGCAGGAAGGAGGAGGTGGGTAATAGCATTGGAAGCAGCAGAGAGATCAGAGGGCCACTAATAAAAAAGTTATTGGATTTGGCAGTTAGCAGGTTGTCTATGACTTTTGTGAGAGCAGTTTTAGATGAAGATTGCAAAGCCTTGAAGATTGGGAGGGTGGCAAGAAAATAGAGGCAGTGAATGTAGATGGTTTTGCAACAACTTTGACATTGTCACTGATGATACCTGGAGGAGGTGGATGTCAAGACTGAAGAAAGTTGGTTTGGGGTTTGTTTTATTGTTGTTTTAAGGATAGAGGTGAGCAGCTAGGTGGCGCAGTGGATAGAGCTCCTCCTGGATAGACTACTTCTGGAGTCAAGAGGACTTGAGATCAAATCCAGTCTCAGACACATAACACTCACTGGCTGTGTGACTCTGGGCAAGTCACTTAACCCCAATTGCCTCACAAAAAAGAGAAAGAAAGAAAGAAAGAAAGAAAGAAAGAAAGAAAGAAAGAAAGAAAGAAAGAAAGAAAGAAAGAAAGAAAGAAAGAAAGAAAGAAAGAAAGAA